>NC_085048.1:117439475-117726642 GCF_963662255.1 Cinclus cinclus
GAAAGGAAAGGAAAGGAAAGGAAAAGGAAAGGAAAAGGAAAGGAAAGGAAAGGAAAGGAAAGGAAAGGAAAGGAAAGGAAAGGAAGGAAAGGAAAGGAAAGGAAAGGAAAGGAAAGGAAAGGAAAGAAAGAAAATCCAGCTGGAGCTGTCCTTGCCCCTCTCCCCTTGCAGCCCCCCTCCCTTATTATTTTCCTTCATTTCCCTGGAATTCCACTTCCAGCTGTCCCTGCAAATAGAACAGCCGGGAGGGAGCTTCCATCCCTGCATCCCTCCCCGCATCCCTCCATCCATCTTTTTCCCAAAAAATCCCCATCCCGGACTCAGGACAGCTTTTCCTGTTCTCCCATTCCCTCTTCCCGGTCCTGTTACGCTGGGATCCATCCCTGTCCCCCGCTGTCCTCGCCGTCTGGAGCCGATGCTGAGATTTTCCGAGTGTCCCACAGCCTCTGGACACCCCGGAGCACAAGTGCTCCTTTCGGAATATTTCAGGGAAAAATAACCAATTGCGGGGATATTTTTTCCACTTTTTTCCCTTTTCCCCTCCATTTTTTCCTGTGTATATTTTTTGATTTCTTTGATTTTTCTTCTTTTTCTCGTTTTAAATTTTTCTTCTCCTTTTATCCTTTCCCCCCTTATTTTCCTTTTCCTTTTCATTTCCTTTTCCTTATGTCTCTTTTCCCTGTTTTTATTTTCCTTTTTTTCCTTTGCTTTTCCTTTTATTTTCCTCTTTTTTTCTTTTCTATTTTTCGATTTATTTTGTTTTATTTTAATCCCTTTTATTAGCTTTTATTCCCCTTTTATTTGTAAAAATTAATTTATTTTCTTTTATCTCAAGAAACCCACCCGCTCTTAAATCCACCTATCCCACCTTTCCTCAGCTCCAATGGGTCAGTATGGAAAAAAAAACACAAAAAAAAAAAAAATCATCCCGCCAGCTCCTTTTGCTCTTCCCGCATCTAGCGGCTCTGCAATCCCGGGTTTAACATCCCAGAAATCTGGAGCCGGCGGATTCCCCATCACCCTTTAATATTTCGTCTCCTATTCGCAGGCACTGGGAATAAACATCAAGTGTTTTTTTCTCTCCCTCTCCTTCCCTTTTCCAGCCTCTTCCCTACCTTTTTTTTTATGGGTTTTGGATTAACCGAAGTGGATTTAAAAAAAAAAATTAAAAAAAAAAACTAAAAAAATTCCAGGATTAGGACAATTTCTGGGAGAAATAGTGGGAATTGCCTTGAGCCTTGAGCGGAATACAGCTTGGAAAAGAAGGCTCCATCAGTTTCCCGGGAGACGGGATAAGCCTACTTGGTGTTCCAGCTCTTTTTAGCCCCACTAATAATTAGTCCCATCTCAGCCCCGAGTTGTCCTAGGGTTTTTTTTGTTTGTTTGGTTGGCTGGTTGGGTTTTGTTGTTGTTGTTTTTTGGTTTTGTTTTTTTTTTTTTTTCCTTGGGATCATCCAGACATGCGCTGGAAGCTGCGGGCAGGAAGGCACGGCCGGCTCTTCCAGCGTTATCCCGGGAGAAAGGTTCTGGGGAGGAGAATTTGGGATGCCCCCGTCCTCTTTGTGCTTTGATGTCCTTGGAGCCACCCTGAATGTCATTAAGGGCCGGGATAATAAAAGGATTTTTAAAAATGGGAATAGTCGCTTTTCCTGGAGGGAGAAGCCACGGAAAAATAAAACTATGGATAAAGTAGGGAAGGGAAGCGGAGTTGATTTGGAAGCTCAGGCCCTGCTGCGGCATTCCCCAACCGCATCCCAAAAAAAACAAAAACAAAAAAAAACCAAAACAAAACAAAACAAAACAAAAAAAACCCCAAACAAACAAAAAAGAAAAACCAAACTAATAATAATAATAATAATAATTAATAATAATAATAATTATAATTATAATTATAATAATAAACACATTAACCAACTCGGGATTTGACGGGAATTGCCGGGGAAACGGAGCGGGGATACAGCGATTGCGGGGAGATGGGAAATGCTCGGGAGAACAGGGAAAAGCAGCCGGGAGTGGCAGGGCAGGAGCGGGAATGCGGCGGGATGGGCGCTGCCCTCCTCCCCCCTCCCCGCAGGGGGGGAAAGGCGGACACGGAGCGCTAATTGGAGCTGTCAGCGTTAATTAGCGAGAGCTCATTACCGATGTCACCTGTCCCGGTGAGGTGACACGGACGGGGACAGGGACGTGGAGAGGGGACACGGCCACCCCGGCGAGCTGTGACCCGCCCCCCCCCCCCCCCCCCCACCTCGTGTCCCCGAGCCTCGGGAAGGGGCGGCTGAAATTCCCGGTTGTCCCAGCAAACTCGCCCTCGGAAATGTTTGGATCCTGTTGGGGTTTTTTTGTTGTTGTTGTTGTTGTTTTTTGTTTTTTGGGGTTTTTTTGTCCCTGTCGGTGGGTGCAGGGAAGCGGGAGCCGTGGGATTGCCACCGGGAGCGGCGCTTCCCGGGAGAAATCCCCTCCCGGAACAAAAGATTGGCAGGAAAAATAGGGGGAAAGGGACAAAATTCCGCTAAAATGTTAAAATGAAACTCGGAAATTCCAGGGAAGCTCGGGAATTTGGGAAAGAGAGGGAAGAGAGAGGGAGCCGGGCCCCCACGTCCCATCCCTGTCACGCGGTTTGGGGCTAAACCGGGAAGAATCGGAGCCTCGAGGTGGCTCCCACCACCCAAAACTCCTCCTGTGTGCTCCAAGACAGGGAGGTGGGATCCCAAAAAACGCGCGGGTTCGGTGTCTCCCCGAACCCATCCCTGAACCCATCCTGAAACCATCCCTGAATCCATCCTGAAACCATCCCTGAATCTATTCTGAATCTATCCCTGAATCCACCCTGAACCCATCCCTGAATCCATCCTGGACCCATCCCTGAATCTATCCCGAATCCCCCCTGAATCAGTCCTGAACTCATCCCTGAAACCATCCCGGACCCTATCCTTGAATCCATCCCTGATTCTATCCTGAATCCATCCCGAATCCATCCCGAATCCATCCCCCCGCGGCCTCCGCGCCGCTTCCCTCGGCCCCGGCGGCTCTGGGGCGAGCTGAGAGGGCCAAGGCTGAGGAAGAAGAGCTGGGAATGAAGCGGGAAGAGGGAGGGAAAGTCAGGGAAAGCAGGAGAAGGAGCGGCGGGTGTCCCCTACCTGCACCCCGGCCGCCGGCCCGGCTCTGCGGGAGCTGGGAGCATCCCGGCATTTATTGGAGCTCCAACTGTGCCACTGTTGACTTTAGCACAAAGCAAAGATTTCGCCGGGCGCCCGTTTAAAAATGAATATTTTACCAAGATATCGATCAGCTTTATAAAATTCACTTCCAGCGCCGCGGCTGCGAGCGGCGCGGGGAGGGGGGGTGGGCGCCAGGAAAGGGGCCGCAATATAAAATCTGTGTAAATTTGCTGAACTCTGACGTGGTGGGGAAAGTTTACCCTCCTGGAATTTGGAGCTCCAGCCACCCCCACCTCCACCCCCCCCACCTCACTCGCTCCTGCTTCTCGTCCTTTTTTTTTTTTTTTTAGCTTCTTTTTTTTTTCTTCTTCTTCCCCTTTTTGTTTACTGACTTTGTTTATTCACAGCTCACGGTTGCTTAACCAGGCAGGAGCAGAATGCGCTCGCCGCGAGGTTGGGATTGCGTGGAGAGAGGGGAAAATGCCAAGGGGAGGAGGGAAAGGGAAGAAATAACACCCAGTCGGAGGACTTTTGGGTTATTTCCTTTTTTTTTTTTTTTTTTTTTTTGGGAGGTCGTTTCGGACTCAAATCGTGAAGCGAGGCAGAGGAAGGGGAATGGAGAATAAGGGGAAAAGTAAGGAGGGAAGAGGTAGGGAAAACAGGGAGAAGAAATGAAAGTGGGAAGGAAAAAGGAGCGAGAAGAAAGAAAGGAAAGGAGGGGAGGAAAAAGGAAGGAAAAAGAGGGAGAATAAATGAAATTGTGGAGGAAAAATGAGGAAAAGAAAGAATAGAAGGGAGGAAAAGGAGGGAGGGAAAGAGAGGGAGAAAAAAGGAGAGGGAAAAAAATTAAGTGGGAAGAAAGAAGGGGGGAAAAAGGAGAGAGAAGAAATGGAAGTGGGGGGAAGAGGGTGGAAAAAGCAGAGAAAAAAAATGAAAGTGGAGAGAAAGGAGGGAGAAAAAAAAGGAGGGAAAAAAAGGAAAGGAAGGGAAGGAAAGTAGAGAGAAAAATAAAACGAGGGAGAAAAGGTAAAGGGAGAATAAAAAGGAGAGAAAAAAAGGAGAAAATAAGAGGGGGGATAAAAGGTAGAGGAAAATAAATGGAAGGAGGAGGGGGAGGAGAGGGGGGAAGTCAAAGGAGGAGAAGAAATAAAGGAGGAAATAGAGAATGAAAAGGAGGAGAGGAAAATGAAAGGGGCGAGGAAAAAATGGAAGGGAAAAAAGTAAAACAGGGGGAAATGCAAGGGGCCAGTATTAAAAAAAAGAGGGGGAAAGAAAACAAAGGAGAGAAAAAAACAAAAAGGGCGAAACGAAAAGTGGGAGAGGGAAAAATAAGGGAAGGAAGTGAAAGAGGGGGAAAGAAGGAGAAAGGGGGGAAAGGATAAAATAGAGGGAGGACGGAAGAAAAAAGAGAAGGAAAAGAAGCAAAAAGAGGGGGGAAAGGAAGAAAAAGAGAGGGAAAGGAAGAAAAAAAGAGAGGCAAAGGAAGAAAAATGAGGCGAAAACTCCGCTGAGGAGGCGAGACGCGAGCGGGACCCGAGCGGAGCCGGGCCCGAGGCCGGGAGCGGGGGCGGGGTGTCCTTGTCCCCAAAACGGCGACACCCCGCGCCCGTGCCCGCTGGCCGCGGGAGCCTTTAATGTGCTAATGCCACCCCTTGCACGCCCCGCTCGCCATCGTGTGTGTCCTTGGAGAGATCCCGGCGCATTTCAGCCCCGTTTTGTTGTTTTTTTTTTTTGGGGGGGGGGGGGAGAAGGTTTCTTTTTTTTCCCCCTTGTCCTCTTCCCCCCCCCCCCCCCCCCCCCCCCCCGCTCGTTCCCTTTCTCCCCTTTTCTCTCGCCGCGGACAATGCGGAATTTTAAGAAGGATTTGGATGCTAGTTCGGAAAGCAACATCGCGGCGTGGCCGGCGCCTCGTGGGAAAAACAACAAGTGGTTGGGAAGAGAGGGAAAAGGGAATGGAAGGAGAGGAGTCGGGAGATGTTGAAAACAAAAAGCTTTGCGCCTCTTCTACCGCCCGGGGAAAAACCGGGATGCTGTCCCGGAAAGGCAGGGATGCTCTGCTCCTGCCAGTCCGAAATCCCTCCCGCTCAACGCAGCTGGGAGGAATTTTTTTTTTCCAGGATCGCGGGGCTTTGGGAAAGGGATCCCTGCTTCCCACCTTGCAGGTTTTCCCTGGCCGCGGTGTCGGGGTGGGAACAGTGGGATGCTGGCGGGGATCCTGCGGGGATGGAGGTGTCCTGGAAGGGATGGAGGGGTTCCGGAAGGGATGGAAGGATGGCGGCAGAGATACGGGAGATTCCAGCGGCGGATAGAAGGATCCCAGCCGGGGTTGGAGCGATCCCAGCCGGGGTTGGAGCGATCCCAGCCGGGGTTGGAGCGATCCCAGCCGGGCATGGAGCGATCCCAGCCGGGCATGGAGCGATCCCAGCCGGGCATGGAGCGATCCCAGCCGGGTATGGAGCGATCCCAGCCAGGCATGGAGCGATCCCAGCCGGGGCCGGCTCGCTCGCGGAGATCCCGGAATGCCGGCAGGACAGCGGCGGTGTCCGCCGGGATCGGCGGGGGTCCCGTCGGGCGGCGGCGGCGGAACAGAGATGCAGGGGGAAAGCACCGCCAATACGACTTTAATGGAGTTCTGCGGCAGCTGCGGCCGCTCGCTACCAGAATACACAGCTCAAAGCCATAAATAAAGCATACAGAAACGATAAATTAATCAGATCCAAGTAGTTTACTCTCCCGGGAACATCAAGCGTTTGCTTCAATTACAACGATCTATCCTGCCCTTTTTTTCTTTTTTTTTTTTTTAATTATTATTTTTCGGATTTTTTTCTCTTTTTCTTTTTTTTTTCCCTTTCCCCCGGTTTTCCCCCCTCTTTTTTTCTTTTCTTTCTTACTTTTTTTTTTTCTTTACAACGTTATGAGACTTTTGGTCCTCGATTTCCAAACTCGGAATATTCACAAGGAAGGAGGTGTTGGTTCTGCCTTGGTCGGGGGTTATTTTTCGCCCCTCTCACTCGCACACAAAAAAATAGATATATTAAGACCTCGTGGCAACGACGACAACGAAAAAAAAAATCAAAACAAGCCCCGAGAGCTCCCCCCCTCGTGCCCACCCCACCAAACCAAACCACCCCACAAGGAGCCCCCTGCCCCGGGTGGATTTGGGAAGGGGCCACACGGCTGCAGATTCCCGAATGGATGCAAACATCTGGAGCCAACAGAAAAAAAATAGATATATATATATATATAGATATATATATATGGATATGTACCGTGCTCAGAGTCCACTGCGAGGGGTATGGGGAGGAGGTGGGAGGGGGGAAGGAGCGTTTTCCCGCTTAGGAGGAGTTCATGATGGGCCGGGAATACACGCCTTGGTAGTAGGAAGTCTCTCCGGCCAAAGGCGAGGCCTCCAGGGCGCTTTTGTTCGTTACGGGAGCCATGGCCAGGCCCGCGGGCACGGGCGAGGCGTAGCCCGAGTAGTGCATCACCTGCTCGTAGGCCTTCAGGTCCATTTTGTGCGGGTGGTGGTGCTGGTGGTGCGGGTGGTGGTGCTGCTGCTCCGAGGACGACATCAAGTTGTTGATGGAGAACGGGTGGTTGAAGGCGTAGTGGTGCTCGGGCTTGAGGTGGCCCTCGTGGGCCAGCCCAGCGTGCGGCGGGGCCAGCAGGTGCTGGCCCGGCGAGGCCGAAGGCTCGCCGGGGCTCAGCCCTTTGAGGTCGGCCAGGGCGCGCTTGTGGTCCTGGCACGGCGAGGAGCTGGCCGGTGACTCGGTGCCAGCGGAGCCATCGGAGCCACCCGAGGAGCTTCCCTCGCCCAGGGGCTGGTTGGGAGCTTGGCCCGGGCCTTTCTTGCTGCCAGTGCCGCTGCTGCCGTCCTTGGCCGCCAGCTGCTTCTCGCACTTGAAGCGCTTCTGGCGGCGTAGGTAGCAGCCGTTCTCGAACATGTTCCCCGAGTCCGGGTGCAGCGTCCAGAAGGAGCCCTTGCCCGGCTTGTCCGGCGAGCGCGGCACCTTGAGGAAGCAGTCGTTGAAGGACAGCGAGTGGCGGATGCTGTTCTGCCAGCGCTGCTGGTTCTGGCGGTAGAAGGGGAACAGGTCCATGATCCACTGGTAGATCTCGCTGAGGGTCAGCATCTTGTTGGGGGACTGCTGGATGGCCATGGTGATGAGGGAGATGTAGGAGTAGGGCGGCTTGGCGTGTGTGTAGCTGCGCCGGTAAGTCTTGGGGTCGCGTGAGCGGTTCAGGTTGGACTGGCCGTAGATGGGGCTCATGGAGTTCATGTTGGAGTAAGGAGCCAAGGCGTTCATGGAGCCTGCCTGGCCGCCCATGGGGCTCATGCTGGGGCTCAGGTGGGCTCCCATGCCCGGCACGCCAGCAGAGCCCATGGCTGGCATGGCCCCCGCACCCGGGGACATGCCGGTCAGAGAGGGGCTCATGCCCGTGTTGGCGTAGGACATGTTCATGGAGGTGGCCGCCGCTGTCATGTTGGCCGTGCTGCTCATGGCCGACATGGTCATGTAGGTGTTCATGCTGTTCATGCCCAGCCCTGCGTTCATGTTGCTCACCGAGGAGTAGCCCTGCGGGGACAAGCGACAACAGGGCTCGCGGATGGCGCGGGGGGGAGCCCCAGCTCAGCCCAGCTCAGCCCAGCCCAGCCCAGCCCGGAGCCGGAGGCACCGCAGACGCGGGGCTCCGCCGAGGGCACGCGAGGAAAGGGTTAAATCCCAGCGCGGGGTGGTGGTGGTGGTGGGGCGGGGGGTGGGGGGGTGTGGGGGGGTTGTTTTTCTTCCTAATGAAACCCAAATATATTTTGGGATCCGTATTAAAAAAGGTGGCGGTGGCAGCGGGAGCGGCGGAGCCGTCCCGGGAAGCGGAGTTGCAGGGAGGGAAAGGAAAAGGGAAAGGGAAAGGGACATCACTGCCCGGGGAGAGAAAAATACCTGGAGGGGTGGAGGGAAAAAACAGGGAAGAGTCGCCCGCACCTCCACCCGCACCTCGGGACCCCCGCCCGCAGCGCCGAGCCGGTGCCAAAATTAATCCCGGCTGGGATTAAACCGGGAGGTTTTGGGCTCTGTCCTTACCTCGGGCTCTCCGTAGTAGTTGCTCCAGTCCGTGTGCTCATGGCCTTCCATTTTCACCGCTCCCAGCATACTGGAAGTGGAGTGCATGGCAGTTTAAAATTTAACAGCCACAACAAACGACGGCGGAGGGAGAGCGACCCAAAAAAAAAAAAAAAAAAAAAAAAAAAAAAAAAAAAAGAGGAGAGGGAGAGAGAGAAAAAAAAAAGTCCCCAACCCTCCCTCCCCTCCGCCGGAGCCTCTGGAGGAGGAGGAAGAGGAGGGAGGGAGGAAGGGGGGGATGGAGCGGCGCTGGGGCTGGGGTGGGTTTGTTCCGCCGCCGCTCCTTGGGTGGGTTTTCGCAGCGCTCCGCGGCGAAGAGGCGCCCGGAGGCGATGGAGGAGCTGGAGGAGGAGGAGGAGGAGGGAGGAGGGAGGAAGAAGAGGAGGAGGAGGAAGAGGAGGACAAGTGCTGCAGTGACGTGGGTGCCCCAGTGATATAGCACGGAGCGGCCGGGCGAGCCTCCAATCCCCAGGTCCTCGGCTGCCCATTTGAATAATCAGCTCACACCTAGGCGGGAGCGGCTCCTCCGCGGCCCCGCGCACCTCTGCGCGCCTCCGCCACCGCCCCGCGCCGGGGGACACCGCTGCCACCCTATCCCAATCCCGGGGACACCGCTGCCACCCCATCCCAATCCCGGGGGCACCGCTGTCACTCCATCCTGCTCCCGGGGCCACCATTCCCACACCATCCTGCTCCCTGCCACCCCACCCTGCTCCCGGGGGACACCGTTCCCACCCCGCTCCCCGGACAGCCCCGACGGCAGCGGCTCTCCCGCAGCATTCCCGCTGGGAGCAGCCCAGCTGGAGCCCCGGAGGGTCCCCCCTAAAGTCCCCGGCCCCCTCCCCACGCACCTTTGCTCCCGGAGGCGAACGGGCCCCGGGGCTCTGCCTCCCCGGCAGGACGGGACGCGGCTCTTCCCGGCAGGAAAACCGGGACTGAAGGGAGCAGGGAGAGCAGGGAAAGGGGCGGGCAGCGCCGGCGGGGCCGCGGGGGCCGGCCCTGAGCGGCTCCCGGTGCGGCTCCCGGTGCGGCTCCCGGTGCGGCTCCCGGTGCGGCTCCCGGTGCGTGTCTCGGTGCGCTCCGTCGGGGCAGCGCCGCTGCCGGAGCGCCCGGGAGCAAGGAAAAACAGGAAAGGAGGAAAAGAGGAAGGAAAAGAGGAAGGAAAATAGGAAGGAAGGAAGGAAGGAAGGAAGGAAGGAAGGAAGGAAGGAAGGAAGGAAGGAAGGAAGGAAGGAAGGAAGGAAGGAAGGAAGGAAGGAAGGAAGGAAGGAAGGAAGGAAGGAAGGAAGGAAGGAAGGAAGGAAGGAAGGAAGGAAGGAAGGAAGGAAGGAAGGAAGGAAGGAAGGAAGGAAGGATGAACAGACGAGTTACCAAAATCACCCCCTCGCTGGTCATAATCACCCCCACCCCCCTGCTGGCGTGGGGGGCACCGAGGGTGTCAGGGAGGGACCGGGGGGATTCCCCCCATTCCCAGAGGCCGCCAGGCTCCGCCGGGAGCATCCCCGCCACTCCCGGGAAGCGTTCCATGAATTCTCACCCAGATCTGACCACCGTTCATGAAAAAAAAAAAAAGACAACAAACCCAAACCGACCGCAAACCTGATTGATTTGTTTGTTTGATTATTTATTTATTAATCTATTTATTTAATTACTTATTCATTTATTGAGCTTGCGTTCTCCAGGGGGGCTTCCCCCTTCCCCTACATCGCCGAGAGTTTTTAACCCCCCCCCGCAAAACCCCTTCAGGATTCTTTTCCTGGGCTCCCAAATCGCTCAGGATCCACGGCCAAAGGACAACAGCCCCGTTCGCCTCCTCCTATCGCTATAGGCCCGGCGATAGTCGCAGCCCTCCTCTCTCCCAGCCACCCCTTCCAGGGGTTTTTTGCCTGGATTTGGCGGCATTTGGGGTACGGCCCGAAGGGAGATGCCCCCCTCTAAGAGCGGGGACACCCCAAAAAGAGGGAGGGGCCGCCCCCATGGCGGTGGCGGGGCGCCCTCTGTCGCCTGCTGCGGGCGCGGGGGGACGGGGAGCGACACCCCGGGGTGGGGGGGACACCCGGGGACCCCTGTGGGGTCAGTCCTGCGGGGAGTCACCCCCTTGCACCCGCTGCCCGCACCCCAAAATGGCCCGTCCCGGCTGGGAGGAGGTGCCTGTGCACCCCAGCCTGCGTTTCTGAGGAGCTCTCTGCTCATCCAGAGGCTCGGGAAGGGGGAATTCTGGGAGGATGGGGTGAAATCTGGGATGTGGCTGCTGGGCAAGCACAGTGATGCTGCTCTCCGCTCCTGGCTGGATCCAGATGTTTCGGATGAGACCCCACTGGCTTTCCCTCAGACCACCAGGTTTGTTCCGATGGATTCTGGAGAGGCCGGCATGAGCCTTTCCCTGGGCAATTCCCACCCTCAGGCCTGGGCCCTGCAGATGTTGGGGCAGATGTTGGGACATGTGTGACCACTGTCTGGCACTCCCACGTGAGGTGACACCATCCTGCCTTTCCCAGTTTCCTGCTTCCTCCTCTTTACCGGGAGCCACTTCCCTGCTTTGGCTCCACAGGACTTGGAATTTTGCCCCCACCAAAGGTGAGGATTTTCATCCAGGTATGGACTGGGAGCTGCCCCGATTCCTTGGATTTTTTATCCTGGAGAACATTCCTACCGTCCCAGATTCTTAAATCCCACTTCCCCTTTGTCTGCCCCACAATTCCCCCACCCCGCTCCATCCAGGGAGCACATCCCACCAGGAATGGTGATGCCCATCCCATTCCACGTGCCCACAGGGACAACCACAGCCACCACATCGTGCTGGTGCTCCTCAGACAAAGCCTTTGTCTTGGGGACACGGAGCAATTTCAACATTTGTATTCAGCAACGTGGGCCTGGAAAAGCGGCTGGATGTGGGATCGACGCCGGAGGTACCGCTCCCACATCCAACCACCTCCCACTCCCTTCTCTCCTTCCACACAGATAAAATCCATCTGTCCAAAGGAAAAGAAGCAGGAAAATCGATATTTTTCCCATAAAAAAACATTTTTAGGAATACCAGGACTGCTAAAAATGAAAAATTTTCTGTGGTGTCTTATTTAAACATTCCTGGTTGGAACGAGAGAGTTCCCAGCCATCTCCATCTGATTTCTTCTCTTTAATATTTAACTAATATTTATTTTAAATTTAATTTTGAAATGATGCTCTTATTTGTGTTGGGAGCCATGGCTGGGGAGGAGGCTCCCGCTTCCAAAGGGATGGCTGGAGTCTGGATGCGTTTTTTCCACCTCCATCCCTTGCGGCAACACTGGTACCATCCCTCCAAGCTGGATAATTATCCCCCTTTTCCTGATAATTATCATCATTAATCCAGGATAATGAACTCTCCCAATTGTGCTGCTCCTCCGAAAGAAAGGCAGGATTGGGTTTTTCCCTGGAGTTCAGGAAATTGGGAGACAGCGGCTCCTGAAGAGCTGCCCTTCAGGAGGAGTGCTGGAGACAAAAGGCAACTTGTGGGTTTTATTGAGGCCTTTCCTGGATGAATCGGTGCCTGGAAGTACTTCAGGAAGAGGTGGGAGATAGGATTGAGGAGGGAAGAGCAAGGGTGCAGGTGGAGTGAGATAGGAAAGCTCCCATGCTGTGTTTATTCCCAATTTTTCCTGCAGGATCCATCATTGCTGGGTTGAAGCATTCCCAGGAGCTTCCATTCCAACAAGCAGAACAAACCATGGGAGGATGAGGATGAGGATGATTCACATCCCTGAAGTTATGAATTAAGCTGAGCATTCCCACCAAAGCTCTCCAGGAAGAGTCAACAGCACATCCCAAGGGAATCACATCCAGCACCAGATTGGGAACACACACCAGGATCCAGCTCCTGAGCTCCCATGAATCCCATACAGTGGGAAAAGCTACTTGAAGGAATCAGATGGGGACAACTGAAATTCCCTCATTTTCCCCACCCACAGAGGCTCAGCCCTGGAACAGGTGCTGGAATTCTGCCGGGAATTCCCACAATTACACCGGCCAATATTGACTCAATTATTTGAGGAACTCTCCAACCGAGTCCCTCCTAATTAGATTCCACATTAAATGGGGCTGCTTAATTCTGGGAAAGATTTTCCAAGGCCTTAGCAAGGCTAACAAAGGAAAAGCCGGGAGTGTGCAAAAATTTTGTCTCTTTAATATCCCAAGGATATCCATCTTTTTAGCTCAGGAATGACATCCTTCAGTCCCAGGATCTCTGGGGCAAGCAAATAGGTTTCATCCACAAGGATTCCTGAGGATCCAGACAGCCGGGATCCATCCCTATTTCTGGCATTTTCACTCCTTGTTTGTTTTCATGTTCCTCCCTGCTCTGTAATTATCTGGTGTGCCGATGAAGGGAAGGAGCTGCTGGAATAAAATAAAACCCTGGAAAAGCCCAATGGGAATAAAGCCCTGATATTGGGGCAGTTATCCCAATGGGAATAACAACTTCCTGGGACAGCATTCTTAATGCTCCCAGGGGACACGAGCTGGGCATCCCAGGTTGGTGGGATGGGATGGGATCACAGCGGGAATGGGCAAAACCCCCTTGGAAGAGCCCAGCAGCCTCTGGAAAAGCTCCGGAGCAAAATCAACAGAGGGCATCTGCCGGCTGTTTGCCGTGGGCCACGTGATGCCCGTTCCTGGCTTTCCAGCAGCACGTTTTGCTGGATAAACAAGATGCACAGGCCTCTGGAATGATGGCCGGAGGAGCCGGCTGGCTGCGGAAATCCGGGAGTTAACGGATTCATCCCCAGCTCCCACGGCACAGGGAGAAGGATGAGCAGAGGGAGATGCCCAGATTGAGGAAGAAAGGGAAGAAAGTCTTCCTGACATCCCAGGAAAATCCTGCCCTGCATATTTTCTCCCAGCAGTCAGGGGAATTTTCACCTGACTGAAATCTCCAGGTTTTGGGTTCATCACGGGAAATATTTTTGATGTTTAATGATCAGTTGCTGAAAACTTCAATGTCCTTGGGTTTCCCAAGAAGAAAACAAACAGGAAGAAAGTGGAATCTGGAGCCTCCTCCCAAAACCCTGGGCTTTAGCTCCCTGTTATTTCCCAACAAAACCCCTGCACCACCGGAGAGCTTCCAGCCTGGCTGAGGTGCTCCAATTCCCACTGGGAATTTGCTGCTCAGGGAGAGGGATGAGACACCCCAAGGAGGGTTCAGCACATCACCCAAGGGCCAGATTTAAGGCACCCAATTCCCAAATTGCTTACACATCCCATACAAGCGGAGATGTGCCCAGTCCAACCAGTCCCAGCCATTTGGGGATGATGGGATTTGGAATGGGTGCTGGAGCAGGGAGATGGGAGCGTGTCCCGTCTTTGCCAGCGCTCTGGGAGGCTGCTTTTCCAAGGAGATCCATCAGAGATAGCCTCTCCGAGGATTCTGACGGACATTTATAGCCCTGTGAGTCATTCCCGGCCTTGTTTAAACCAGTTAGACCTGGCCAAGACCTTGAAAATAGCTCCATTTATCCCGAGCAGCTCCATTCCCGCGCTCTGTGTATAAATAGCCCACGGAGCCGCTCCAAGCCCAGCAATGCAGGCACTGCTCATTCCATGTCACCCCCTCCATGTCCCCTCCTGGCAGCCTGCTGCCAGGGCACCCCGATTTTCCCGGGAATGAGATGTCCCGGGCACATCCTGCAGCAAAACAGCCAGAGCCGAGATTTCTGCTTCCAAAAAAACCACGGGAGCTTGGGATCGGGCCCTGTCTGGGAGTCTGTGGTTCCATGACCACTAATAACAGGCCAGGATCACCCCATAAATCTGCTCGGGGTCGGCACAATCCCGGTTCTGTGCCTGGGGAAGAGAGAACGGCGGCGCCGCGGTGACAGCGGGACACTCGGATTCCCCCCGCCCTGGGCCTGGCACGGCTGGATCACTGTTGGGAATTCCGGAGCCACCCCATCCCAGCACCACCCTGCAGGTCGCTGCCACCTGCGAGGATATTTTCATTCCGTTCCACTCTTTCCCAGGGGGAAGAAAATTCCATTTTGACTCAGGCTTTAAAATCCAGGGACCAGCTTGATTTTTCTGGACAAGTGGAAATCCTTTGTTTCCAATCAAAAAAATGTTTACTGATGGAAAAAGCCACCTCAGGTTGAGGAGGTGTCTTTGGCACCTGCTCCCAGCCCTGGAAAAGGTGGAAAACAGGGAATTTCAGGCTGCCTGTCCTGAGTGGGATGATGGCACAGCTCACCCCATCCAGGCAGACTCCCTCAGCCAGAATCCAGAAAATTCCCAAGACTTTTTCCCCCTAAAACAGAGGCAGTGATTCCCTCTAAGTAAAACTTGGAATTCCTGTGTTCTTGGGACTTCGCCCCCTGCGCTGGTGGCTCATGGCAGGCAGATGAATCCAGAGCCTTTGGTTGCTAAATCCAGTGGGTTTGGGCTACTAAATCCTGTGCCCTTGGCATCTTAAATCCAACATTTTTGGGGGTACTAAATCCAATGCTTTTGGGCTACTAAATCCAATGCTTTGGGGCTACTAAATCCAATGCTTTGGCCTGCTAAATCCAATGGTTTTAGCATTTTAAATCCAGTGCTTTTGGCCTCCAAAATCCAATGGTTTTGGGGCATCTGAATCCAGTGTTTTTGGACTACAAAATCCAGTGTTTTTGGGCTGCTAAATCCAGTGCTTTTGGCCTCCTAAATTCAACATTTTTGAGACTACTAATTCCAGTGGTTTTGGACTATTAAATCCTAGACCCTGTGCCTTTGGCCTCCAAAATCCAATGGTTTTGAGCTACTAATTTCAATGATTTTTGTCTGGTAAATCTGATGTTTTTGAGGCTACTGAATCCATCGATTTTGACTACTAAGTTCTGTGCTCTTGAAGTGTTAAATCCAGTGATTTTGGCCATCTAAATCCAGCAATTTTGGCTACTAAATCCTGTGCCTTTGGCCAATTGAATCCAACATTTTTGGGGCTACTAAATCCTATGGTTTTTGACTATAAAATCCAGTGCCTTTGTCCTCCCAACTCCCATGGTTTTGGGCTACTAAATCCAGTGCTTTTTGGGCTGCTGAATCCAGTGATTTTGGCTACTAAATCCTGTGCCCTTGGAGAGTTAAATCAAATGTTTTTGGGGCAACTGAAGCCAGTGATTTTGGGCTGCTAAATCTTGGGCTTTTGGCCTCTTAAATCCAACTCTTTTTTTGGCTACTAAATCCAATGATTTTGGACAGATAAATCCAGTGCTTTTGGCCTCCTAAATCCAATGTTTTTGGAGCTACTGAATCCAGTGGTTTTGGCCTGCTAAATCCAGCAATTTTGGACTGCTAAATCCTGTGCCTTTGGCCTCCTAAATCAAATGGTTTTGGGCTACTAAATTTTGTGCTTTTGGCCTGGTAAATCCAATGCTTTTAGCCTGTTAAATCCAGTGCTTTTGGGCCCTTAAATCCAGCATTTTTGGGGTTGTGAATCCAATGGTTTTGACCTCCTAAATCCAGTGATTTTTGCTTCTTAAATCCAATGTTCTTGGGGCTACTAAATCCAATGGGTTTGGCCTGCTAAATCCAGTGATTTTGAGTTGCTAAATCCAATGTTTTTGGAGCCACTATAATGCTAAATCCAGTGCATTTCCAGGGAAGAGCTGTTCTGCAGAGGGATGGAAAAGCTCCGTGATGGCGGCAGCTCCGGCTCTCTCCAAACATTTCTCCCCCCTCACTCCGATTTTTTTTCCCTTTTTTTTTTTTTTTTTTTTTTTTTTTTTTTCCCCTCAGAGGAAACAGTGCCCAAATCAACACCCGCCCTGGGAAAGCTGGCTTTCCGCGGATCGGACAGCACTTTCTGCTGGAAAAACTTCCAATCAGCTGCATTCCCGAGCTGGGCTTATTTTTCACAGCTTTCTGAGTGCGTTTTGTTTTGGTGCCAGAGTAAAGAGCTGCAGGGACAGACTCCAGCCCAACCTGCAGCAGAAGCAGCAGCAGCATCCTCGCCGGATTTGGGGAAGGAGAGTGGGCTCTGACCTACATTCTCAACTTGGGAAAAGACAGGTTATCCCCTTAGCATCCCCAAATGCTTCTCCTGGGATGCGATGCTGAGATTTAGAGGCCGAAGGAAAACCTCCCTCTCCCCCCAAAAGCAGCCTCCGGGTGTTTTGCAGCTCCGGCTGTTTTGCAGCTTCCCCAATCCCTTTTCCAGAGGGTGGAACAACCTTAACCAGAGCTTTTTAAAGCTCTCCCACCTTTGCCTCCTCTCTTCCTCCGGCTCAGTGTCCCGGCGGCGGCAGAACAAGACGGCTACAGATCCCGCTGGAAGCTGGTGGCGTGGAATACACTGGGAGGCTTTTTTTTTTTTTTTTTTCCTTGGAAAATATTTCCCTGCCGCAGGCTGCGGTGACAGCAAACATTCCTGCCGGGTCTGGCACGGGGAGGCATCACCCTGTGGGATGGCTGGGGCTCCCAGCCCTTCCCTTCCCAGGGTGCGATCCCGCTGCCTCTCCCCAGGGATCCGCACAAAAGGCTTTTTATGCTTCCACCACCGGGGGGGTTGTTTTTCCAAGGGGGAAAAGAGGAGCTGGCGTGGCCCCCCGGGAATATCCAGGGGAGCCCTGGCCGCTCCGTGTGCCCTCGGCTCACCGGGAAAAAGGGAGGGTTGTTAAAAAAAAACAAAAAAAAAACCAAAAAACAAAACACCTCGGATCCGGGGCAGGGAAGTCGGGGCTGTGGTTGTGAATCAACAGAGCTGCTGCTATTTCCAGCTTTTTCGGGAGCAGAGATAGAGCCCCCCCCCCCCGGTCCAGGTGTGCGCAGAGGGATTTTGGGAGTGGTGGCAGGGAATGGTGGCACGTGGCACACACGTGGATTTATTCCTTCTGTGAGTTTCCACGGGCAATTCCAATCCTATGGAAGAAAAGCCACGGGGCAGAACACCCTGGGATATCCACAAGATTTTATTTTTATCATGGAACTCCAGAATGGTTTGGGTTGGAAGGGTGCTTAAAGTTCATGCCATCCCATCCTGCCATGGGCAGGGACACTTTCCACTATCCCAGGTGGTTCCAGCCTGGCCTTGGACATTTCCAGGGATAGGACAGCCACAGATTCTCTGGGAAAACTGTTCCAGGGCCTCATCACCCTCCCAGGGAAGGGTTTTCTCCTCATATCCAACCTGAATCTGCCCTTCTTCAGCTTTTCCTCCTTGTCCTCTCACTCCATGCCAAAAATCCTAAATGATCACAGAAAGGAGATATTCCAAAATTCCAGGAGCCCTGCTGGTACCAACCCAAGGGGCTTAGCTGGACCACAACAGGAGCACCTGGTTTTCCTTCTCTTTGACATCGAGGAGAAGCCATTCCCTGGGGCTATTAAATTATTCCAGTCCCACCCAGCCCTCATCCCACCAGGAAGTAGCGAGGGCTCTGCTTATCTGCAGGAGCAGCCTCCCTGTCTCCATCTCCGACCTTCCCAGCCCCATTTTCCAGCTGATTCAATCTCTGCCGAGGAGACAGAGCTTTCCACCGGGAATGAAATCCACTCTGGAGAGGACCCAGGAGCACTACACAGCTCATCAAGCCCGGCTCCACTCGGGAATGACGGGGCTGCTCTTTATCTCCAGAGATAGCAGCTGGGGATGTGCCGGGAGTGTCCTCATCCACCGGGATTTACCTGATGGACCATCGGGATTCTGGTTTAGATTGTGGGGTTTGTCCCAGCTTTCACTGGGAGGGTGCAGGCACATCCCAACTTTCATGGGGTGGGCGCCAGAGCATCCCGATTTCCACAGTGAGCATCCTGATTTCCACAGTGAACATCCCAAATCCCACAAAGATCATCCCAATTTCCCCAGCGAACATCCCAATTTCCACAATGAACCTCCCAGTTCTCACAGTGAACATTCCAATTTCCACATTGAACATTCTGATTCCCACAGCGAATATTCCAATTTCCACAGCGAATATTCCACTTTCCACAATGAATGTTCCAATTTCCACAGCGAGCATCCCAATTCCCGCAGTGAACCTCCCAGTTCCCACAGTGAACATTCCAATTTCCACAGTGAACATCCTGATTTCCACGGTGAACATTCCAATTTACCATAGTGAGCATCCCAGCTTCCCCAGTGAACATCCCAATTCCCACAGTGAACATCCTAAATCCCACAGTGAGTATCCCAATTCCCAGTGAACATCCAAATTTCCACAGTGAACATCCCAATTCCCACTGTGAGTATCCCAATTTCCCCCGTGAACATCCTAGATCCCACTGTGAGCGGCCCAACTTCTCCAGTGAATGCCCCAATTTCCACAGGGAGCATCCCAAATCCCACAGGGAGCATCCCAAATCCCACAGCGAACATCACAATTTCCCCAGTGAACATCCCAACTTTCACTGGAACACACAACTTTCACTCCCGCCCCTTTTCCCCCTACACTTCCATCACAAAAGACCCCCTAACAGGATAACATTCCCAATCCACAGGCACCATCCCTTCCCCCTGCGGCATCCCTGTATGCCGAACTTCCACTCCACTCCCTGCTCTTTCAGGCTTGGGCCGGGGGGTTTCCCTACTGCTTTTCCCAGCTGGCTGGGAAATCGGGATGCAACCGTGACCCCCTGAGCGCCAACCCCAATCCCTGCTCCCATTAACACCTCATCAGCTCCCGGGGATCCCGGCAAACACAGCGCCGCTCTCCAAGGAAATCCGCGGGCCTTGTGATGCAGAGCCCCCGGAGCGGGAAGAGGATGAGGAGCGGGATATTTCCTGGCCCTTGGATGCGCAGCTGCTCGCGAGGCCGGCACCTCGGTAGGCAAACAGCACCTGGGAGCGCAGGGAAGCCAGGATGTGGATTCAGGAAGCATCCCTGCATCCCGCTGCTCCATGGAGATGCTAATGGGCTCCCCATTATCCCGGCTTCCCGCTGCTCCCGCCGCTGGATCGGGAGCAGCGCGGGGAGCTCGGCTGGCACCCGGCCGCCGGCCTTGGGAAGGGAGGGAAGGAGGGATCCAGGATTTATTCCCGCAGTCAGGAACAAGGTGCTGACAAACAGCCGCCGCTGGCACCTCCTTTGTTGGGAATGCTGCAAGGAGCATCTGGAGGCTGAGGAGGAGATAAAGCAGCCTGGCAGCTCCAGGGAGGTCAGGGTTGGGAATTCAGGATGCTCATCCATCCCTGCTCGCCGGGAATGGGACAAAATTCAGGGGGAAATATCTGCTGGAGCAGCGGGAATGGGGAAAGGCATCCCCAGCTCATCCCGCTGCTGCTGGATCCATCCTGAAGGATTCAATCCCTGCAATCCACTCCCACTTCCCTGTGCCCTCATCTGCAGGGTCTCCCAGGCAATTCCGACCCACAGGGATCCTCGAGTCCCACTCCTGGACACCGCAGAATTCCACCCTATACCTGAATAGGGTATTCCACCATATACCTGAAGGATTCACCTATGGAAAACCTTTGGTGACCCAAAAAGGGAATTTTTGGCAATGTCCATGCCAAGGGTGCGGAGCGTGGGATGTGCTTCCCATGCCAAGCTCCAAAACATCCCTGTGGAATTTTATATCTGGCTGTGTCCTATATGGAAAACTTTGGGAAAGGGGAATTAAACCTCAGGCCAGGGATGCTCAGAATCCCTCAGGACTGATCCCTGATGGAGCTTGGGATGGGAGCCAGTGGCATCATTCCCATTATTCCCATCATTCTGATTATTCCCACCATTCCCTAGGGATGTGGGTATTGATCCCTGGAAAGGCCAAAAGTCTGGCTCCCACTCGGGATTTATCCAGAGGGAGACATGGAACCTCCAAAGGGAAAATCAACTCATTTGGAAGCAAGCTGGGAGCAATTCCAGTTATCTCCCAGTGGGCTCCAGCTGGATGATGAAATCAGGGATAATCCCGAGTTCCGGGCAGATAACGTCTTCCCAATCCCTCAGAATCAGCTCCCACTGCTGCATTCTCTGGGTTGGAATTTCAACAAAATGGAAATTTTGTTGAAAACAAGAAATTGAAACTCCCAGAGCTGCCTTGTTCCAAGATCATGTGGGGGTATTTTGGGAAGAGCCAGTCCTGGAGCTCGCTTTATCCCATGAAGTGGCAGGCATGGGAATACTGCCGGGATCAGCCCCATCCCCTCCCTCCTCCCAGAAGGAATTGTGTCATTCCAGGTGCCGACATCATCAGGGAGCTCTGCCCTGCAGCTCCCGGGACAAGGCAAATCTCAAGGCACATCCCAAGGGATTCCCACCCTGTTCCAGTCTCCTCCTGCGGCGCTTCCACATGGGAATGTTGGAAAACCAGCATTCCATCCATCCCAAATCCTTTGGGATTCCAAGCCATAGATAAGCAGAGCCCAAACTCAATTTCAAGCCGGACCCTTCCATAAAGGATCATTTTCCAGGAGCTCCCCAGGTTTCAATTTAAAATATCCAGAAATATTCCGCCCCCCCCCACAGAATCTGATGTTTCGGGTACAAACGGATGTGAAGCATCGTTTTTTAAGGGAAATCACGGAATCCCAGCACAGCTGAGGCTGGAAACATCCAACCATTCCCCCACCACTAAACCACATTCCCAAGTTTTAAATCCTTCCAGAACCTGGGATGGCTGGGCAGCTGGCCAGGGTTTTCCAACCTTTTCCATGAGGAATGTTTCCCTAAAATCCATGGGAAAGAGAAAGTTGTGTTGTGTCCCAACTTTAGACATGGCCACACCTCCATTGCCCCTCATTTTTGCCTCCTGAGCATTTATCCCAGAAAAAGAGATTCATTCTCCTCCCAGCATTCCCATTATCCCAGAATTCCGCAGACACCTCAGCAGGCGGGAGCTGCCGGAGGCCGTGTTTGACTGAAATAATTTTATTTGAACACAATTCCCTGTTTCAACATTTTTAAGGAGCAGGGGGTTATTTAAGATGGATTCAGTTTTAATCACTTTAATGGGATTTTATGGTTTTTCATGGAAGCGCTTCCAAATGGTCCTGATTAACTTTTCCGAATCAATACGCTTAAGGGCAAAGCATACAATTATCCTGGTAAATGAGCTCCTCCACGGATCCTGCCTGAGCTCTGCCTTGGATCTGGACCTGGATTCCCTTTTCTAGCTCATATTCCATGAGGGAAAGGGGCAGCACCCCATGGATCCCTTTCCCAGCTCACATTCCCTTAGGAAAAGGGGCAGCACAGGTGAGGCTCAGATCCTGGATCTCCTTCCCCACATTCCCTGAGGAAAAGGAGCACAACAAGCCCTGGAATTCCAGAGGAAAGCCTCTGGCTCTTGCCAGTTTTAATTCCAACACCTCCAACACCCCAAAAATGCCCAAATCCCTGGAAAAGCTGGGTTGGGATCAGTGCTGGCACTAGAATAACCTCAAACTACCCCACGGGATCCCATATATCCATTATCCCAATCCAACCAGGGATGTGGGATCACATCCAGCTCCCATCCATCCACGGATCCCATCCTGCTTTCCATTTATTCCTGCAGGATCCAATATCACTTGGCTTTGGGCAAGGTGCAGCATTTTTCCAGACTTCCGGAGGTGCAGAATTCTTTGGGAAATGTCAGAGTTCCTGGTGGATTAAGTGGGAGCTGGAGCAAACAGGAATGACATTATTGTAATTCCTGCTGTGCTGGGTCATTTTCCTGCAATATCATGGCTCTCATAATCCCAAATCCTGCTCCTTGCATCATCCTTCCCATTCCCTGCTCCCAGCTTTTTATGTATTCATCCCATGGATAAAAGGAAAGAAGAGGGAAAGAGAATTTCCTTCCTTTTTCCTTCCTTTCTCTTTCATTTACCCTTCCTTTATTCCTTCCCTTGGGTGAATTCAAACCTCACTGAAATTCCAGGTTTTTAAAATATCTTTTTAGGGAAGCATTCCCAAATCTCCCCATCAGATCCTGCATTGTTTCAAGAATCTGTAGCAGCAATTCCCAGCACATTCCCAGCCCTGGGATACAAGGATCTGAACGTGGAATTCATATCTGGAAAAGTCAGGCCCCTTGGCAGAGCTGGAATCATCCAATCCCTAGAATCCAACCCTTCCCACTGCTTGGGGAACAGGGAATAACCCCTGCCATGAAAATATGGATTCACTGTTTTTTTAGAGAATTCTGGCTTCTTCCAGGATATTCCCAACTTCCCTTTTCGGTTTATCCCTCTCCTTGTCCCACCTGCTGCTCCAATCCCTGAAAACAGCAGCAAATCCACCTTTTCCTGGTTTTTCTGTGGGATCAAGCAGCTCACAGAGGATTCCACAGGGATGGGATCCATCCTTCACATTCCCTCTTCCCACTGAGATCAGGTTTGGGGCTTTTGTAGGAACTACATCCTGGGGAATCAAAAGCTTGGGAATTGCAACCCTTCCCGAGCATCTGGCAGAGGATGAGCACAGGGATACAGGAGGAAAACTTTCCTGGAGCTGAATTCCATGGGCAATCCAACAGGAGTCGCTTCCTGAGGTCACAGAGATTCTGGGAAGGGATTGGGAATGCCGGGACATTCCCTTAGGAATCCTGCCCCAGGTTTGTACCAAGGAATTCTTTCTCACCCTGATGGTGCAGGGGCAGAGCCGAGCGGGAAAAGCTGGGTTTAAGGGAAAAATCACTCCTGGAGAAGCGAGTAAATCATGGAAGGAGACAATTAGGAGTTGCTTCCAGGGAAAGGAATCGATTTTCCATGTTTTCCCAGATTTTCCAGCTGTTTGTAGATGGGTTTGAGGAGCTGGTATTCCTGGGAAAAGCCTCTCCTCCTCTCCAGAGTGATCCAGGCTGCGGGAATGTTTGGGAAAGGGGAAAATCCATGGATTTAAGCAGGAAAAAAAAATCACTGCCTGAACTAAAAGAAGGAGCAGCTTCCCAATGAGGGCGTATCCAAGATTTCCAGGTGTTCCAGCCCATCCCAGTGTCCCCATCCCAACTCTGGGAGCACAGGAAGCTTCCCGACTCCCTGATTTCCTCCCTCTGGAACTGCTCCAGCTTCTTCTATTTCTGGACTCCGTTCATCCCCAGCCAGCTTTCCATAAAAATTCCTGGTGCCTCTGGCCGGGAAAACCTCCAGGAGCCCATAGGAATCAGCAAAGCCTCTGGATCCAGCGCTCCAAAATTATTATGGAATGAAGGAGTGGGGAGGTGATGTCAGCCTGGATTTAGGGTGGATAATGCATCCCTCTGTCCCAAAAATTCACCACAACCACAGACGGAGAAATTTGGGAATATTCAGGGATTTCATAGGGAGCTGTCGTTGCCTTCCCTCTACTCTGTATTCCCAGTTCCTTCCCTTTCCATCAGTTTTGGGATACAGAGCTCTCAGCAAGGAGGACTACACCTTATTCCCAGCCCAAATTCCCATGAAATTTGCTTCCCAGGGCCCCTTTGGGGTTTCCAAGATCATCTGTTGCTGTTGAATCCAGCAGGATTCAGGCAAATTCCAGGTGCTGTTTCAATATTAACCAGGATTTCTCATCCCTCCAAAGCTGGGGGGAATTTTTCCAGCAGATTTATGGGAAAGAGCCAGAGGGGATTGCCTCATCATCCCCGAATTCCTTGGGAGCTGAGAATCCTTGAGACAGGGACAAGAATAACTCATGGAATGGGAAGAGTCACCAGAGCTTCCCTGCCCTCCTTTGCCACTGCCCCATCCCAAAGCGGGGCTGGATCCACTCCTTATCCCACTCCACAATCCTGGGATCCTCAAGCTTTGGGACACCATGGCTATCCCCTATCCCTGCATCCAGATCCCCATCCCAGTGGGAATTTTCTGGAGACGCAGACACAGGAGCATTGAGCAGGGCCTGGAATGTGGCAGCGGCTGCCAGAGCCCAGGAGCTCCCGGGAAAAGCGCCAGGCCGGGAATAAGGAACTGCAGTGTGGATCCCAGACTGGATAAACACATCCCAGCTCCCACCTGGCATCAGGAATGAGGCCCTGACCTCCGGCTCCACTTCCCGCCGGGAAAGGGAAATGGAGATTTTCGCACGTTTTCCAGGTTTTCCACAGAGAAAACAGCAGGAAAACAGCCTGAGCAGCATCTGTGGATCCGTGAAGGTGACATCCAGCATCCAAACACCACCAGAATTCCAGGCTCCCCGAATTTTGGGGTGATATTAACTTTATAAATACCCAAAGTGGATATTTGTTGGGGTTTTTTTTTTGTTTTGTTTTGTTTTGTTTGTTTGTTTGTTTGTTTTTTTGTCACCTTAGCATTCATCCCAGGATTCTTCCAGAATATTTCTCCAATATATTCATAAGACACACAGGATTTTTTGGGAATTCCTTTACTTGCAAAAAAAAAAAACCTGATTCCACTCCCCCCCCCCCAGGAGGGAGCAGAAAGCTCTGAGTTAAGAAGGGGAAAACTTGGGAAGTTTCAAGTTTTTTCCTTGAAGACGAGGTCAAATTTTGGCCAAGAACTTGTTCCCAGTAATTCCCCAAAAACTGGGGGTTAAGGAGGGGTAAAAGTATTCAGAATTGGCTTTTCTGGAATTTTGGAAGGATCCCATTCCCACAGTTCTTGTCTTTCCTCGGAAAGCTTTGGGAATTTTAATCAGCATTTAAAAATTCCAAAGCGTAAGGATCGAACATTTCCAAGCATCCCAAATCCCAGGATTTGGCGGCTCCCAGGAGAGGGCAGCAAATCTCCACATTTAGGGCTTTTCCTCGGGAAAATCGGAAAGGAGACGGGGAGGAGGAGAAAGCGGGGAAATTTGGGAGCAACCCATGGAAGTGAGGCTGGAACACCGTGTCCTTTAGGATCCTTTCCGCATATTCTGAGATTGTGTGGAATTCGTGGATTCTGAATTGTTGGGGGCTCGGGGAAGATCCAAGGGGTGGAAAGGGATTCCATAGGGGATTTACCTGGAAAAGGGGAGCAGGACGCTTTAGATGGGAATTCCTCCAGGAAAGTCCCACCCCATTTAGGGGTTCATTAATTCCCAGCATCCACAGGCTCCTTCCCACTATTCTCACTTTTTCCAAGTCCTTGGCATGGCTTTGGGATCCAGCCCCGATGAGGGAGCGGGAATAAAGAAGAAAATTAACTGAATTCCTGGATAATGAGAGCTGAACAATTCCCTTGGACACCGGGAAAACCACTTCCCACTAAATCCCAGGATGGTTTCCTTGGAGTTCCTTGACTTAGAGGCACCCTGCAAACCCCGGATCTTAAAATCCCAGAATTGCTGATCCTAACATCCACAGATCCCTTGGGACTCAGCAAGCAAATCCCACTTTTCCTTCAGGATCAGAGCAGGCTCCGAGGTTGGGATCTGGGGTAGCTCCTGAGGGTGTGCTTGAGGAGAATCCCGGGATTTTTAGGAGTTGGGCTCTTTGCGAGTCCCTTCCTACTGGGGATATCCTAGGATTTTATGGACGCTCCTGGAATGGGAAGAAAGCTGAAGCTTCATAATCAGAGCATCCTTATCCCACAGCGAAGCTCCAACCTGGAATTGCCCCCCTGAAGCAAAGGTTATTCCTGCTCCTCCCAGGGCAGACTTTTCCATGGAATTCTGGGATCATGGTATGGCTCAAATCCCTGGCGGAGTTTCCTCCTTTACACTAGAGGAGCCTCTGAAGGTTTCCTGTTGCTCCGGGGGTGGAGGGGGCCCATGGAATCTGCTTCCATTGTTTAATTCCATGTTTTCCGGTCTCCTGCTGCAACAGGAACGCCTGGAGCTCCTGGGCTGGCACCCGGGAATTTCTGTGTCAACGCAGCCAGGATCCCATTGTCCTTTATCCAACTGGAACACTCCATGGAATTTGGGTTGGAGATGGGGTGCCAGCATTCCCTGGATCCCTGGGATTCCCAGCAGGATCAGTGCCAGCTGCACCATTCACCACGGTCATAGATTTAAGCAGCGAGGACAAAATCCACCTGTTTTCCCAGGATTTCCAAGCCCATTCCCAGGAGTATTGGATGGATGTTTACCCCTATTCCCATCCCGGCAGTCAGGCCCTAAATGGGCTCATTCAGCCAGCTCCAAATTCCCAGAAATTCCCAATGAGGTGATTTAGGGATGACTGAGGCAAGTTTGCTCCATCATTTCCTGACCAGGGTTGGGATAAATCGGATGAGGAGCAGCTGAGGGAGAAGGGAATGTTGGGAAAAAAGGGAGGATCTGAGGAATCTCATTCCCACAACTCGGTGACAGGAATTAGGTGGGAATTGGGCTCTGCTCACAGGGAATAAAAGACGGGCTAAGAGGGAGGTTTGGGAATAAAAGACGGGCTAAGAGGGAGGTTTAGGCTGGATGTCGGGCAAATTTCTCTCCCATGGCAGTGGTGGACTCCTTATTCCAGGAGTGGATGTGGCACCTGGATCAGTGCTGGATTAACGCTGGATTCCATGATTATAGAGGGCTTTTCCAACTTCAGTGTTCCAACTTTATTCCATGACTCTATTACTCTTTGATTCCATGATTCCACGATTCCATGATTCTGTGATTCCATGACCTGGGCTGAGCTGCTGCCAGGGATAAGATTCCCTGGATCCCTCTCATCCAAAATAAAAGCGCCCAAACCCAGCAAAAGATTAAACAATTAAAAATAAAAAAACCGAAAAGATGGAATTTCCTCCCATTTTTACTCCGTGTACCCCCAGTTCCAGCAGAGACTCCGAACGGGGGAGGAATTCTCGGTGGGTTTGGATGTGGAGCCAGGCCGGGCTGGTCCTCACCTCTCCAAACCTGGAATGCCGGGATGCGGTGCCGCAGGGACGGAAGGACCAGGGGGCCCTGCAGCGCTGGGAAGGAGCGCAGGGAAGGCGGGAATGCGCGGCAGGAATGCTGGATGAGGGATGCGTTGCCAAGGCAGCCATTCCTTCTCCATCTCCTGCCTCCCCCCGCAGCCGCGGGGGATGCGAGGGCGGGGTGCGGGATTCGGGATGCGGGATTCGGGATGCGGGGTGAGGGGGGAGGGGAGGAGGAGGGGGAGGGATCGGGCTGCGGATCCCGCCCTCCGCAGCGCCGGGAAGGAGCCGCTGGAGCGGGAATGCTCCGGCCGGGAGCCGCAGGACAGCGCAGATCGGCGGGAGGAGGGCGGAGGGCACTGCGCTGTTTTCCAGCCGAAATCCTGGAACAGAAAGTTGCGCCGCGGTTCCTTTTCAAGGAAAGCCGATGCCTGCGGCGTAGGGATGTGGGAGAGGGGGAAGATCCCGCGTGTCCATCCCCTCTCTGTCTTCCGCTTTAAAAGGTCCGGATCTTCCCGGTCATCTGATCCAGGTCAAGCAGGACTTTGCATTGGATCCCACCCGAACATCTTCCCGCAGCGGCTGCTTCCCCCCGGCAGGAAGGCGTGAGGCTCCTTCAATCCCTGGAATACCAAGAGGTAAAATATTCCCAGCTGGCTTTCTCCTTCTCAGGGTGAATGAAATCCTGGAGATTTGCGGGGGCTCCTTAAGGTGGATGGCATTGATTCCCAGGCTGGGTTGGGATTCATTCCTAGGCTGTGCTGCGATTAATTCCCAGGCCGAGTTGGGGTTGGTTGCCAGGCCATGTTGGGATTGATTCCCGGTCTGGATTTGGATTAATTCCTGGGCCGGGTTGGGACTAATTCTTGAGCCGGGTTGGGATTAATACCCAGGCCAGGTTGGCATTGATACCTGGGCCGGGTTGGGATTGATACCTGGGCCAGGTTGGGATTGATTCCTGGGCCGGGTTGGGATTGATTGCTGGGCCATTTTGGGATTAATTACTGGGCCAGTTTGGGATTGATTCCCAGGCCAGGTTGGGATTCCTAGGCCATCCCACATGGTTTGGGGAGTCCCGTGCAGGGTTAATTTCCACCCCACCCCACAGCCTTTGAAATCCCAAAAAACAGGGATGCTTAGGCCTGAGGAATGACGTGGAGGTGTCCAGGCAGGGAGGGAGTTGATGGAGGGAGTTGAGGGACCGTGGGTGCAGGTTCCAAATCCCAGGGGAACGCGGGCACTGGGATTTCTGCGTCCCGCAGCCCTCACCCCTGTGCCCTGCCCGCAGGTTGACCCCACTGCCGGTGCTCTCCCGTCCATGGATCACCTCCCGCCATGAGCACGGACGCCGAGCAGCTCCTGGCAGCAGGAATTCCCCTCTGGAGCATCTCCAGTTGGGCCAGCTCCGAGCTGCCCCCCAACAGCAGCAGCACGGAGGCGGCAGCAGCGGCAGGAGAGGCCGGGCGGGCCCCAGAGCGCGGCAGGAGCGCGGCGGAGATCGCGGGCATGGTGGTGCTGCAGTGCATCTACGGCCTGGTGTGCCTGCTGGGGCTGCTGGGCAACGCGCTGGTCATCTTCGTCATCCTGCGCTACGCCAAGATGAAGACGGCCACCAACATCTACCTGCTCAACCTGGCCATCGCCGATGAGCTCTTCATGCTCAGCGTGCCCTTCGTGGCCACGGCGGCAGCGCTGCAGCGCTGGCCCTTCGGCCGCACTCTGTGCCGGACCGTGCTGGGCGTGGACGGCCTCAACATGTTCAGCAGCGTCTTCTGCCTCACCGTGCTCAGCCTGGACCGCTACATCGCCGTGGTGCACCCGCTGCGCGCCGCCTCCTACCGCCGCCCGCGCGTCGCCAAGATGGTCAACGGCGCCGTGTGGCTGCTGGCCCTGCTTGTGGCTTCGCCCATCCCGGTGTTCGCCGGCACGGCGGTGACCCGCGACGGCCGAGCGGTGGCCTGCGACCTGCTGTGGCCCAGCCCGGCGTGGGCGGCCGCCTTCGTGGTGTACAGCAGCGCGCTGGGCTTCGTGCTGCCCGTGGTGGCCATGGCTCTGTGCTACCTGCTGCTGGCCGGCAAGATGCGCGCGGTGGCGCAGGGCGTGGGCTGGCAGCAGCGGCGGCGCTCCGAGGGCAAGCTGACGCGCCTGGTGGTCACCGTGGTGGCCATGTTCGTGGTGTGCTGGCTGCCCTTCTACGTGGTGCAGCTGCTGGAGCTGCTGCTGCCCGGCCGCCTGGATGCCAGCGCGCACAACGCCTCGCTGCTGCTCAGCTACTCCAACAGCTGCGCCAACCCCATCCTCTATGGATTGCTCTCCGAGAATTTCCGCAACTCCTTCCACGGCGTGCTGCGCCGCTGCCGCGACGCTGGCCTGTGCTGCTGCCGCGCCGCTGACGGCCACGGAGGGGACAGCGAGGACGAGGAGGAGCCCCTGGATTACTGTGCCGCGCCCCGCGGGGACGCCAAAGGCTGCGTGTGTCCCCCGCTGCCCTGCCAGCAGGACCCCCTGCGACCCCAGCCCTGCTGCGCGCCCGGGGCCCTCCTCCCTAAAACCACCCCCTTCTAGGGGACCACCAAAATCCACAAGGAAAGGGGATGCCGGATGGAGAGGGCCTGCCACACTGGGGCCCAGTATCGCCGGCCGCGCCGCTCTCCGAAATAAAAAGCCATAAGACTGGCCTGGGATGGAGAGAATTCCATGGACTGAGTGGTTATTGCCAGGATTCCGGCACCCAGGAGCCTTCACTGGGGATGGGGAGGATCCCAAAGTGCCAAGAAGCACGGGGTGGCCCTCTTGATTAATAACTAATAAATTCCTGTTTCTTCCCAAGAGACAGGGACACACAGGGAAAAATCCCAAAGCCCATCAGCTCTGCTGCATCCACAGCACAACGAGATCCCATCATACACACCTCCCTCCCCTAAAAATTCCCAGCATTTTAGCGCACCCAGTACCAAATTTCCACCAAAAAAAAAAAAAAAAACAAAAAACCCAGGAGAACCAAATTTTGGTGAGCTTGGAACCCCGAGGTGGGGAACAGCAGCATGGAGGTCCCATGGAACGAGCCACTTCCATTTTATTTGGGGTTTAAATGTGTTCCTCCCATTTTAATCCCACTGGGGAAGTAACCAGCCAGGAATGTTTTCATGCCGGTGCTGCCCTGAATGCTCCAGGGTTTTCCTGGATTACTGGAGGAATTTTTGGGAAGGGGAGAAAGAACATTCCCAGAGCAGTTCCTCTAAGCCAGACTGGCAAAGCTTTATTGGTGTCCACACAGGATCTCCACGAGACAATTCGATCACACAGGATAAAATTCCAATAAATAAATAAGGATTTACAAACGGGCCCGGGGTGGGGGTGAATAAAACAGGGAGCGCCAGGAATTCAGGACTCCTTAAGGAAGGAATTTGTGATAAAACTCCGAAGTGGGAATTTGAGATAAGGGGGGAGGAGGAGAACTCGGGGGTGTGGTGGCAAAAACTCGGATCCACCCAGGAAGGAGCTGGGGTTTGAGCTGGATAATGTCCACTCTCAAACCTTATCCTTTCTTTCCCCTCCTTTTCCTTGGATACTTTCTCAAATGACACCTTTATATTTTGGCATCTCTTTCTGGATAAGCACGGGATAATTATGGATAATCACATCAGCTCCCTCCTTCCCACTGCAGCCAAAGTGTCCTAAAATAAACCTGGCACATCCACAGATTTACAGCCCTCGCTCCATGTGGTTTCACTTCAATCTATCCCAAAGGATCCATGGACACGACCCTCCAGTTACCTGGCCTTCAGGATAATAACCTTTTAGGAAAACCATAATTCCTACAATGCCTCCATTTTGATTTTCCTGGGAATTTGCAGCAGAGGTTTAGCACTCCAGGGGGGATGCGGCATGCTGGGAAGTTTATGGGGTGGGAAGGGGGAACATAGGGGGACAGAACCCCTCGGCTCTGATCCCAGGCTTCCAAGACTTCCACTGCTCCGGGATAGTCTTTCACAGGAATAAAGCTGCTGGCCAATGTTCCCACTCCACTGGCAGCCGGAGCAGGACACCCTTTGGCTACCCAGGGAAGGATGGAGCTGGAAGACTGGATCCTTCTCCAGGACTCCCCCCCACTCCGTGGCTGGGAATGAGCGGCGCGCTGGATCCCGCCCCGTGGGAATGTTTTGCCTTGGGACAGAGTCAGCCTGCCCGAGGGAACAGGGAAAAGCCCATGCGGGCAGGAGGGGTCGTAAAAATATCCCAAATCCAACAATTTAAGGCAACAACAGTGGGAAGTCATGGAAGTAACTGGATGAGACACTGCAGCAACGCAAACCATTCCCACAAAACCCACCCCGGCAGCCTTCGTGTCCCTGTTTAACCTCCGCATCCCGTAAAAAAAAAAAAAAAAAAAAAAAAAGGGAATGGGAACCAGGAATTCTAGTCCCACCTTGGTGACACCGAGCCGGGTCCCTGCTGTCACCAGTGTCTTAAGGTGACAAGTGCTTCCCACAACATCTTTGCTCCTCCTTTCCCGCAGCGTAAGACAAACAAACCCCATCCCAAAATAAAAGCAGGAGCCTCCCAGCTCTGGAACACCATCCAGCCCAGGGGAGAGGGATTTGGGTCGAGGTGTCCTTCCAAAGTCCCCGCCTTGGTCACGCCGTGCTCTCATCCCACGGATTTCGAGTCACTTCCACACGGAGCCGTCCCTCCTGGCTTTTCCTCGCGGTTTTCCCGGCCGACGGCTCGGGAAAAGGAGAAGCTGAACTCTAAGGCAGCGGGAAGGGAGCAGGAGCGGAGCAGCCTCTGGGTGTTGAGCCGTCCCCGCTCTCCAGCGCCAGCGTTCCAAGAGCCGGCTGGGAAGCAGCAGCGAGTTTTTTCTGGGAGCGGGGTGATCACAGCTCTTCCCGAATTATCATACAAAAATTCCAGCCGGGGGACAGCGGGAGGAGGGCGGGGTGCGGGGGGGGGAGGATGGGATTAAATGCCCCCCAGTTGAGCCTCGCAGTGTCCGTCCTGTCCTGCTGTCCCTAGGGCTTCTGTGCGGAGGGCACGGGCTGAAGCCCCAGCTCCTTCTCGCGGGGGCCGCTGTACTTGTAATCCATGGAGCCGTGGGAGCGGCAGCGCTTCCTGGCCAGGTGGAATCCCAGAGCCAGCAGGGCCAGGAGGCTCAGCAGGGCACCCCCGGCGATGCCCACCAGCACCCCGGGGTGCAGCCGCTCCGCTTTCGGCGGGAGCCGGCTGGGCACCGGCGTGGGCGGCAAGGGCTCGAAACCCCCCGAGAGCTCTTCCTCGCCATCCCCGCCCTGGATGGGCAAGCAGTCGGCGTCGCGGAGCTGGTAACCCTGGGGACAGTGGCACTGGTAGCCGCCGGGCGTGTTGGTGCAATTGAACGGGCAGTGCCCGCTCTCGCACTCATCTATGTCCACGCACAGATCGTCGCCGTCCAGCAGGAAGCCATCGGGACACTCGCAGGACCCGCCGGCGCCGCACACGGCCGGGCACTCGGTGGCGTTGCAGTACAGGAGGCAGAGGGTGGCATTCTGCGGGTGCGGGGCGTAGCCCGGGTGGCAAGCGCAGCGGTAGCCCTGGGGCAGCTCCTCGCAGAGCTGCTGGCACGGCGCGTCCCAGCAGGGCGGCAGGCGCTGGCAGTGCCCGTCCACCATGGTGTAGCCGCTGTGACACTGGCACTCGAAGCCGCCCTTGGTGTTCACGCATTTCTGCTCGCACGGGCAGGGCTCGCTGGCGCAGTCGTCGATGTCCTCGCAGCTGACGCCATCGGCCGCCAGCTGGTACCCGACGGCGCACATGCACACGAAGGAGCCCTCGGCCGGCACGCAGTGATGCTGGCACTGTGCCCCCTCGCAGGGCGAGCGGCACCAGCGCCCGTCCGGGCCCAGCACGGTGTTCTCGGGGCAGGAGCAGCGCGGCCGCCCGCCCTCCTCCGCGCACGTCCCCGAGCAGCCGCCGCCGCCCAGATGGCACGGCCACGCTCCCGGAGCGTCGCGGCCCCAGCGCGGCCCCGCTCCCTCCCCATCCTCGCAGCGCAGCTCCAGCCCCAGCTCGGGGATGAAGGCGGCGCTGCGCGGGGGCAGCGCCAGGAACTCGGTTCCGCGGGCGCCGAACGGGGTGGCGTAGGTGACGGGGACGCCCTGCGGGGCGACCAGGCGGGGACAGCTGCCGCCGTAGCTGTACTGGCACAAAAAGCCGTCGGCCGCCTCCTCGCAGCGCCGCTCCTCCCAGCGCAGGTCCCGGGACACGGTCACGCAGCGCTCGCCGCAGCGCTGCCCCGACGGCGCCCAGTTGGTGTAATCGGTGCTGCGGTCGCCGGTGACCCAGCGGAAGCCGCGGAGCCGCCGGCTGGGCTCGGTGCACGACAAGGAGGGCGACAGCGACAGCCCGAGCCAGAGCCGCCCCTCGCGGTTCTGCAGCAGCAGCGAGATCGCCTCCTCGGCCACGGTGGAGCGCACGGTCATGAGGTGCCCCCCGCCCCGCTCGCAGCCCTCGCTGGCGCCGGAGAAGGGCCGGGACGCCCAGAACACGGCGAAACACTCGTGCTCCAGGCACTGCGCGCCCGCGGGGGACAGCTCCCGAGGCTGGGCCAGCGCCGCCGTCCCGAGCAGCAGCGGCAGCAGCAGCGGCAGCGGCGGCGGCAGCGGCGGCGGCAGCGGCGGCCGCATGGCCCGCGGAGGGGGCGGCCGGCGGCGCCCGGAGCTGAGCTGGGGCCGCTCCTCCCGGCCGCCCCCTTTATAGCGGCCCCGGCGGGGGAAGGAAGCGCCCGCGGGGCCGGGAGTGACGGCGGCGGTGAATCCCGGCCGGGCGCTGCCCCTGTCCCCGCCCCGCCGCCCCGGGTCCCCTCCTGCATCCTCTCGGCGGCTCCGCCCCGGCGGGGCCCGCCCGGCAGAGCGGGGGTCCGGCGGAGGTCGGGGGAACACGGGGTGAGCCTTGGGAAAAGGGGGAAACAGCGGCGGGATTTCCCGGGAGGGAGGCTCGGGGTGAGAGCAGCGCCGGTGGGGATTGTTACCACGCTGGGATCTCCATCACCCCTCCGGGATCTTCATCATCCCTTCGGGATCTTCATCACCCCTCCGGGATCTTCATCATCCCCGTAGGATCTTCATCATCATCATGCCGCTTGGATCTTCATCATCTTCATCATCATCATCATCATTCCGCTGGGATCTTCATCATCCGGCTGGGACCATCATCATCATCATCATCATCATCATCATCATCATCATCATCATCATCCTCTGGGATCTTCATCATCCTTCTGAGATCTTCGTTGTCCCGCTAGGGTCTTCATCATCATCCCACTGGGATGTCACTCAGCTGGCACTGCGGAGGTCACAGCTCAAATCCTGTATCCAGCTCTGGATCCAGCAGAGAAAGAAGAGAGCTTGGAGCATGTCCAGAGATGGGAATGGAGCCGGGAAGGGGCTGGAGCAGCAGGAGGGAGCTGGGAAAGGGGCTCAGCCTAGGAAAAAGGAGGATCCAGGGGAGATCTTTTCCCTCTCCACAACCCCTGACAGGAAGGTGGAGCCAGGTGGGACCGGGATCTGCTCCCGGGGAATAATGAACGGGATGAAGGGAAACAGTTTAGGTTTGATTCGAGAAAACTTCTTTAATAAATAATTAACATATAATTACATGTTTCCATCTATAGCTATATATAATTAATATAGTTCTATTATTTGGTATTATTAAGCATTATTATGACCATTTTCCCCATCTCCCCTGTTCCCCACAGACATCCCTGAATGAATATCCCATTCCATCAGTTTATCCTTGGGGGATCCCTCTGTGCTGCCAGAAACAGAGCCAGGAGCAACCTAAAAATACAACCCAAATATCCCAACTCCACACTATTCTCCATTCCAAAAAAAGGAGATGTGAGGCTGTTTTTTCATGGAATTCCAACAGCCTTGGGTACTGCAATTGGCCTCTGGGATGAGCATCAAGTCCCAATTTCCTCGGATCAGAGCAAGGAAGTTTCTTTATTAAACTATATTAAACTTCATTGAACTTTACTGAACTTTACTGAAATTTATTGAACTTTGTCCTTTTTTAAACCCTTGGGGATTGTTTTGTCCTCTCACAACCTTGGGTGCTTCCCATAAATCCCTTGAGGCTGTGGGGAAAAGGGAAGTTGGGAGGAATAACAACAACAACAACAACAACAACAACAACAACAACAACAACAACAACAACAACAATAATAATAATAATAATAATAACAGTAATAATAAATAATTTACTCTTATTTAATCCCATTGGACATTTCAGATCTGCCACAAAAATGGAAAGGAAATGTCCATGGGATTTAATTCCAGCAGCAGGGATGAACCTCAAGGAAAGAGTGTCTATGGGGGAGCTTGGAACAAAGAGTTTCTCCAAGCAGGATCATTCCAGGAATTTCCTGGAGAGATGGATAACTCTGACCTTTCCTGGCTTTAGGAACCCCTGTTGTTCCCACAATTTTCACTTCTTTATTTCCAGTTCTTCTTCCACTTCTCCTTTTACTTCTGCTTCTGTTTTCTGGAGAAAAACACCAAGAAAAGGGGGAAACATCCCAGCAAACTGCAGGAAAAGAAGGAAAATGGAGTGTGGTGAAGAAGGAAAAAAAAAAAAATCTGCTCCTGCTGGGTTTTTTTGTTGTTGTTGTTGGGGTTTTTTGTTTGTTTTTTTTGTTTTTGTTTTGTTTTGTTTTCAGTAACTGCAAACCCAGATAAAAAATTCCTTGTCAGGGTTTTTCTCCGGGAAAAAAACAGAGCCTCCCCAAACAATGATCCCACTCCGCTGGCCTTGCCCCACTGACGTTTGTCCCCAGAAGATAATGGGGATGGAGTGGGAGGAACGGGATTCATCACGGTTTCATAATTCCCTTTTATCCCACTGCCCTGTGGGCTGAGTCAGGGTGCCAGCACTGCCCTTCCTGCTGACAGGCTGCTTTTCCTCTTCCTCAATCCCATTCATCATGTTTTCCCTGCCTTTCCCTTTGGCTCTGACTCATCCCAGCTGACCCTGTCACTCTGCTCGGTCTGACCCCTGGATCTGGGAGTTTGTGTCAACAGGGGGGAATTTTTTGGCTTCTTCACAGGGTTTTTGGGATGAGGTTGCTCCATTGGAATGCTGGCAGTTGTCCATGAGGGAATGGAAAGCAATGGAATGTAGAATAATACAAAATATCATGGGATAATTGCATCTAAAAGGGGTTGATCCTATTATTTGATCCCAAAAAGGCCCTTGCCCAGAGTGGTGCTGAAATCAAAGGGGTTACTCACGGATTTGGGATCTTGGTCATGGGATTGGGGCCTTGCTCATGGGATTGGAACCTTGGTCGTGAAATTAGGACCACAGCCATGGGATCGGAACCTTGGTAACAGGACTGGGACTTTGGCCACAGAATTAGGACCTTGCTTATGGGACTGGGGCCTTGGCCATGGAATCAGGATATGGGATTAGTGCCTTGGTCAAGGGATTGGAACCTTGGCTGTGGGACTGGGGCTTTAGTTGTGGGATTGAGACCTTGTTGTGGGATTGGAACCTTGATTATGGGATTAGGACCATGGCCATGGAATCGGGACCTTGGTTGTGGGATTGAGAACATGGTCATGGGATTGGGGCCTAGCTCACTGTTTTAGGAACTTTGTCATGATCTTAGGACCTTGCCTGTGGGTTGAGGTCCTTTCCTCGTGGTTTTGGGAACTTGGTCATGGCATTAGGATCTTGCTCACGGACTTGGGGCCTTCCTCCTGGCTTTAGGGCCTCACTCATGTGTTTGGGACACTGTTCACGGATTTAGGGCTTTGTTTCTGACTTTGGGATCTTTTTTTATGGGTTTACAATTTTTTTATGGGTTAGGGACCTTTTTTATGGCTTTAGGACCTTCCTTGTGGTCTTGGGATCCAACACAGCCCATCGCAATGCTCCCACCCCACACCCTCAGCAGGCATGAAGGGAATGGCCCCTGACCAGGACCACAAATCCTGGGAAAGGCTGAGGAAATCCTGGGATAAGGCCCAGGAAAGGATTTGGGATCACCACCCACCCGCCATGGGGAAAACAAGGATTAGGAACACCAGACAATGGATTTTTTAGGAATATATTTATTAAAACCCACTGCAAACACATTTTTGTTCAGGTTTTCTTGGAATCTCATCTGGAGAGAGGTGTTGGGATAACTTTATCCTGCAAACTTAAGAGTTTAATTCTGGGAAAACAAAACACTCATCTATGACAGAAAACTCCAAGGAGCAGGATGAACATCCCATCTCCTGGGGAAGACAGGGCACCAAATTATCCTGCTCCAAACTGGGATTCACCAGTCCCTGGATTAAGGAGGGCACAGATCAAGATGTGGTGGGAAAAACGAGAGACATGAGGTTGGATGCAGGTGGAATTGTACCAGGAGGGAGGATGCTGCAGCAGGAAATATTCCATTAGGGAGAATCCGACATAAACCTTGGCACAAATTCCTGTCTTCCCCTAGATCCACCATCATTCCCCACTGGAATACACTGAGGTTGTAATGGAAATCAGGATGATGATTTTTCGGGAATAAACAACACTCCTCAGGTTTTTCCCAGCCCTGATTCCCACCCTCACACTTCCTTTTCATTTTTTATATCCCATAGAAAACCCCAAGGCTGTCACGTCCCACAGATCCCAAGCCAGCATAATTGCATGGGGTAATTAATTTCCTTCATTGATCCAGCTATTCCCAATGCTCTGCTGGCTTGGAATTTGGGAATTTTCGGCAGCATTTCCAAGAATCCCTCTGCTGCGTTCCCCCCCTTTCCCCCAACCCAGGCAGCACATGGAGAACATTACTATCAGCTCCATTTTCCTGTTTGCAGCTCACAATGGAGCCCCAAGACAAGAAAAAAAGCAGGAAAGGGTTTTCCTCAGCACATGGAATGACAGGATGCAGCTCCTGCCCACCGCAGACTCCTTTGTGTTCCATCCCCATTCCCGGAGCAATTCAGCCCCAGGGACAAAACAATTCCAAACAGAAATTTCAGGAGCCTTCAAATCCTGTGCCTGATCTTTTCCAGACCTTCAGAGCATGGATAAACCAGAGAGGAGGTGCTGCTGGATGTGCCCCTCAAGATTTGGGGGAGAATTCCCACTGGAAAGGCTGAAAGAGACTCAAGGGATTTTGGGAAGTACCTAGGGAGCAACTTGGCCCCGAGGGTTTTGGGGGAGTTATGAGTTTTACACAGAATAATCAGCAAATATTCCAATTCCAACATGTTCCTTACAGATGGAAAGAGGGAAAAACACACTCAGCCTGGAGCCGGGAAGGATCCTTCCCAAAAAAAAAAAGATCCAACCGGAAAAGCCCAGCCTCCCATGTGGCTGATGGGAAGGAGCACATTGTTTTCTCTGTTTAGAAGAGGATTTAGGCAGGATACTCTGGAAATGAGGAGGTGGTTATTCCAAACACAGCTTTTCCTACCTTTATGCCATTCCTTGGCTCCGTGCTGAGCAGTTTTCCCAGGTTTCAGGAGACAGACTTTTAACAAAACCCCAAAAATAACTCTTAAACCCCACCCTGGCCTGCCTGCAGGGGCCTGTTCGAGCTCTGCTGAGGCACATCCCCGTGTCAAACCCTTTTCCATCCCGACTTCAAAGCCTTTTCCAAGGCAAATCCAAGGCTGGAATGCAGCCACGAGCAGGGGGAGAAGTGCATGAGGGGATGCAGGAGAATTCCAAGTGAGCAGTTTCCATTTAGGAACACGATCCAATCATTCCAAATTCGCCTTTTGGAGCGGAGCTGAGGAGACAAATTCCATCCCATTCCCAATCTCCCCCCATCCTCCCCCCCCCCCCCCCCCCATCCCCCCGGTTAACCCCTGGAGCAGCAGGGCTACAAATCCCACGGGAACAGCCAGAGGAGCTCACTTGGGGCACACAGCATTCCCCCTTCACCCTTTTATGGGGATTTTTAACCCCCTCCTACCTTCGTTCCCCGCGGCTCTCGGGCTGCTCGGGCACCCAGCAATAATTATCGGCCGCGTTTTTGGCCGGCGGCTTCTCCCTCTTGGCCGCCCTTTTCCTGCAAGCCACGAGCGCCAGGGCGAACGCCAGCAGGAGCAGGATGGCCACCAGGCTGCCCACGATGTAATAGAGCAGCAGCCGCGGGCCGTCCGCGCTGTGCTCGTCCGAGCCGGCTCCCAATCCCCCGGTGGGCATTCCCGGAGTCCGCGGGATGCTCGTGGTCCATGGGATGGGCGCGGTGCCTGGGATGCTGCTGGAGCTCTGTGGGATGCTGCTGGAGCTCTGTGGGATGCTGCTGGAGCTCTGTGGGGTGATGCCGGAGCTCTGTGGGATGCTGGAAATCTGTGGGATGATGCTGGAGCTCTGTGGAATACTGTTTGGGATCGTCTCCCCGGGGCTGCAGCCGTGCCCGTCCCCGTCCCGGATGGAGCCAGGCGGGCACAGGCACTCGTAGCCGCCGGGGAAGTTGCGGCAGGCGCCGGGACACAGATCCCTCAGGCATTCATCCACATCCAGGCAGGAATCTCCTCCCGGCTGCCGCTGGAAGCCGGGTCGGCAGGCGCAGCGGAAAGAGCCGGGAATGTTGATACAGAGCTGCGGGCACGCGTGGGGCTGGGCACACTCGTCCACGTCGTGGCAGTGGCGGCCAGCGGGCCCCGCGGGGCGGTAGCCGGGCCGGCAGTGGCACTGGAAGCCGCCGGGAATGTTGCGGCACTGGTGCTGGCACGGCCCCGACTCGCACTCATCCACATCCGAGCAGCCGCGGCCGTCGGCTGCCAGGGCGTACCCGGGCTCGCAGCCGCACTCGAAGCCGCCGGGCAGCGGCCGGCAGGAGCCCTGGCAGGGATTGGGATGGCAGGAATCCTCGGGAACGCAGGAGGCCATGTCGGCGGCCAGCACGTAGCCGGGGTGGCAAGCGCAGCGCGGGGACTCGCCCGGCCCGTCCAGGCAGCGCTGCTGGCAGCCGCCGTTGAGGTGGCCGCAGGCGACCGGGCACAGGGGACCCGGCGGGTGCCACGCGAAGCCACCCCCGGCCAGCGGCCCCTTGCAGACGGCGAAGGGCGAGCGGCCGCCGCCCTCGCACTGCACCTCGGCCAGCGTGCCGAAGGGAGCGGCGGCCAGGCGGGAGGTGCGCACCCCGAACGGGGTGCTGTAGGTGACCGAGCCTCGGCCGGCCAGCGGCAGGAGCCCGCACATTCCCTGGAAGCTGAACTTGCAGAGGAAAGCCGGGAGCGGGTTCCTGCAGGCTCGGTCGCTCCAGCCGCCGGGGCCGTGCGGGCCGGGCGGCCGCAGGCTGGCACAGCGGGCGCTCACGCAGGTGTCCGCCGGCTCGGATGCCCACTCCGAGAAGTTGCCCGGCTCGCCTCCGGCCACCCAGGAGAAGCCTCGCAGCGGCTCCTGCGGCTGCACGCACTGACCCCGCGGCAGGGCAAGCCCGAGCCAAGCCGGGCCAGCCCAGCGGGCCGTGGCCAGCAGCTCCCGCAGCCGTGCGGACTCGGCGGCGCTGCGCACCGGCGCCAGGTTGCCCCCGTTATCCCGGCAGCGCTCCTGGGCGTTTTTCCAGGTGCTCTCATTGCGGTGCAGGGTGTAGCAGGCGCTGTCGGCGCACAGCACCTCCACGTCCTCCCCTCCGCAGCGCCAGGCCGGCAGCAGCAGCAACAGCAGCAGGAGAGGCCGGAGCGCGGCCATCCCGCCGGACAAATGGACAAATGACCGGCGGAGTCACGGCCGGCGCTCACATCCCGTTGTCCCGCCGAGCTCTCCCGAAACACATCCTGTGCTCCCGGCTTTCCTATTTATCACCGGAGGCCGCGGCTTCCTGTAGCGTGGAGCCTCGCTGGGCTCCCCTGGCTTCCCTTTCCCGCCGGCTCCTCTCTCGCATCCCAAAGTTTCGGGAGAAACATGCCGCGTTCCTGCTTTTGTTTTTCCTTTTTTTGGTGGTGTTCCTGCTTTTTTTTTTTTTTTATTATTATTATTATTTTGATTGATTCCCTCCGGCAGCAGCTGAGTTTTTCAAGTCCTAATAGGGGCCGGGAGTTCTTTTCAGGGCACGTGTTGCTAAAAAGGGGAAGGAAAACATCCCGGCTAAGGGAGCCGTGGGATCCGTGGATATCTGCCTCTAAAAAAGAGGGAATATTTGGAGCAGGCACTGCGGCGCACGCGCGAAGATTCCAACGCACTTTTCCCTTTCTTTAAATAGATGGAAAAGCCCTAAAATAGGAGCTGGGTCGTGGGAAGGTCCTGGGAATACCAGGATAGAGCCAAACCCGGCCGGGCTCTGGTGCCATCCCGAGCAGCGCTGTCCTGGCATTCCATGGAGGAGGATTCCACACAGAATTTCAGGTCTGGGCTGGAAAAGCTCATCCATGAACAGGACAGGGACAATTCCACTGGAAGGGGCTGTCCCAGACCTTGATGCCGGGATACTGTGCTGCTTCCAGTTCCCTTCCTGCATTCCCAGGATTTCTCCCTCTGGCAGCAGCAGATTCAGGATTGAAACCTGGGATTCTGGGGAGACTTTTCCTGCTTGGCACAGCCGTGGATCCACTGTCCATTCCAGGATTTCTTGGGTTTGGAATTCCTGAGGGAATGGCCGTGATCCAACAGAGAAATGAAAACCAGGAATCTGCTCCTTCGCTTCCCTCCTAAATAAAGAAACTGCCAAAAATCCCAATAAAAACTGTGGATTATTCCAGGGCCTGCTCATGCACAGCATTTGTGGCAAAGCCCTGACTGTTGGGATTTCTTCTGGAATTTCCCAGCTGAGTGACTTTTGTGGGACAACAACTTCCCCCCCCCCCAAAAAAAAAACAGAGAGAGAGAAACTGCACCTGGATGCTGTTTCTGATTAGATTTATCCAGAATTCCAGGAATGGGGGGAATTTTTTGGACATGGAATAAAAGCACTCAGCACAGAAGTAATTCCCTGCTGCCAGCCCAGGACCCGGCTCTGCTGTTGGAAAAACATGGATAGTAGTTTGTCTGCCCAGCTCATCCCACAATTTTTCAGCTGACAACTTCTTTCCACAACCCAACCTGGCCCATTTTTTTATCCAACCAAGTTTTCCTGTATAAAATCCTGGGAATTTTAAACTACAGCTCCTCTGGATGTTCCCAAACTGGGGAAAACCCCAAATTTAAATATTAAAAGTCATTCCAGGATAATCACAGAATTGGTGGGAATGTTCTTTCTTAGGATGTGTAGGATGTCCAGGGAAGAAGTTCTTATTCAAAACCATGGCATATTCATGGAATATTTGCAAAAATGAAGCTAATTCCAGTGGCTTTATTTTATTTTAAAAAATGGGATATCCCTGTTTCCAAGAATTTCATGGATAGGAAAGCTCCCTCTCATCACTTTTAGGAAGATCTCCATGTTCCAAGTTTATGTGAGAATAATTTTGGGAATTTTTGGTGCTGCTTTGATTGTTACTGAATATTCCACACTCCTTACATTTTCTTGGATGTTCTCATTGAAAATCCAAGTCCTGGCTCCAAATTTTCAAAGGATTTTCTTTCCCAACCCTTGGCTGAACACATCCATAACCCCCCATTTCCCATAGGAATCCAATCCCAACGATCTCCTGGAGAGCGGAATTCTTGCCGAAGGGAATATCCAATCCGATTAATTAAAACCAATTTTAAAAATCGGGAATTGCTTTTCAGCAATGAATGAATTGGTGAAAAAACGTCGCTCTGATGTTACAGAAGGAAAAGGGCGTGGAATGTGTGACGTCAGTGGCGGCAAATCCCAGGATTGGGATGAGGGACAATGGAGCCCGGGGTGGGGGGGGGGGGGGGGAATGGGGGGGGACACCTGTGCGGAAAAAGAATTGGAGGAACTCGGATCCCTCTGGAGACATCCCAAGGACACAGAACCGGAGTTTGGAAGCTCTGGGAAGGCTTTTGGAATGGGGAATGAGCTCCTGTTAGATGAAATTTTGGGAATTTTGGCAATGCAGAGGAACAGGAATTAGCCGGGGTTTAATGGGAACAGAATTCCAAGCGGCAGGAAAAGGAATGTTTTGTTTAGGTTTTCACATCCCTTCTCTGCTCCGGGGAGATCTCACCTGGAATTCTGCATCCACATCTGGCTCCCGCACAGGAAGGATGTGGAGCTGTTGGAGCAAATCCAGAAGGAGGCACCGGGATAATCGGAGGAATGGAGGAAAAACTGGGAGAATTGGGATTGCTCAGCCTGGCAAAGAGAACCTTCAGGATGATCCGATTGTGGCATTCCAGGAGCTGAAGGAGCCGAGGAGGAAAACGGGGAGAGACTATTCCCAAGGGATGGAGGGACAGGAGAAGGGGAACGGCTTCCCATGGCCAGAGAGCAGGGTTAGATGAAATATTTGGAATAAATCCTTCCCCTGGGGAGTGGGGAGGCCCTGGCACAGATTCCCACAGAAGCTGTGGCTGCTCCATCCCTGGAAGTGTCCAAGGCCAGCTTGAAGCACTCCGGGATAGTGGAAAGTGCCCCTGCCCATGGAATGAAAAGAGGAATTAAGATCTCTTCCAACTGAAACCATTACATGATTTTTTTTTCATGGAGTAGCTGAGCACCCACCTAGATGGAAACAAGGAGAGGAAGGAACAGTTCCCATTCCAAACATCCCATTCTTTCCAGGCATCTCCCTCCTTTTCATGGAAGCAGGGAATTGGTTCCTTGGAGTCCAGATTCCAGGCTGGCATTTTCAATCCTTCCCTCCCTTTGCCTGCTTTTCCTGTCTGTGTTTTTCTAGCATTGGAGCAACTTCCAATGGAAGCTGGAAGAGGGGGGATGTTCAAAATAAACAGAAGCAAATCCAGGAATTCCATATTTCTCCAGATAAAATCCAAGACAAAATTCCAGGATCTCTGTGAGGTCTCTGCAAGTTGGGAGGGAGCTGTTCTGAGCAGCTCCAAGGATTTTTCTGGATGTCAGCTCAGGATCCCTGAGTTTTGTCCTGTCTTTCCAGCCCGCTTTATGTCTAAAGCCAGGAATTCCATTTCTGTTTCCATTTGGAAATGGTCACTGGGATTCCAGGGAGAAGCAATCCCACTGGTCCCCAGCAGATCCATGCTTTGAAATTCCTTTGGGATAGAAGTGGGGCACTCTTCCCAAACTCTTTCCTCCTGTAAGTGGAAGGACTGGAGCACAGCTGGAATATCAAGCTGTATAGCAACTGGAAAAGTGGAAATCGTGGCTCTGGAAGCCTTCCATCCAAGAAGGAAAAGCTCCTCAGATCCCAGTGGAAACAGGACAATCACTCTTGGGAAAATACTCTCTCCAATGGATATTTTGTATCTTCCTTTGTTATCCAGGGGATTTTTTATTATTCTTGAATTTTTCCATGTGTTCGGAGCCTTGGAATTGCTGACTGGATTGTCTTGGGTGGTCCTGGGAGGGAATGTGGGGCGGGAACAACCTCTCCGCCAGATGGAGCCAATTTAGGAAAATGAGGAACTCAATCAAAGGCTTCCATGGGGATGGATCCCTCCTCCCACCGGGATATTCTCCAAGGGATATTGCTGGGGCAGTTCTGGAATAGCAGGGGGGAAGGTGAAGGAGAGGACGGACATTAAATCCCAACCCAAATTCCCTGCTTTTCATTCCAGCGGGAGATTTTAGGGATATTGATGTTGGAATGCCACCAGGACACCTGGAGAGCACACACACAAATAAACTCCAGTATTTCTCCAAACAATCCAACCCATCCCGAGGGGCTGCCCCGGGATTTGGGGTGGGGAAAATGCTGCAGATCTGCAAAATTTCCTCTTATTCCCAAATTTCCTGGTCATCTGGGATGAGCCATCAGGGAATTTGGCAGCTCCTGCTGAATTCCCGAGAGAATTCCAACCCACCTCCTCAAGCAGGGATTGACTAAGGAAAGGAAAACTAGGAAAATGTTCACCCAAAAATACAAAGAAAATGGAGAATTCCCGAAGTATAGGGAATTCCTTTGTGGTTTTTACTGGGACTTGTGTGTCTGTTCCTTTTGGGAAGCTGGAGGCAAGAGGGAACATCTTTAGGATATTTGGGAGTGGGTTTTTTGGCATAAATTGGGATTTTTCTGCTGAGCATTCCCAGTTTTAGCTCATCCCATTCGGCGGCAGGATCTGTTTTCCAGGTGGAATAATTAAATAAGAAATAAACAAATAAAGATAAAGATAAGATAAAGATAAAGATAAAGATAAAGATAAAGATAAAGATAAAGATAAAGATAAAGAGTGTATCCATAGGCAGATGCTATCTGAATAAACATGGAATTACCACGGGAAGGAAGCATTCCAGGGGATCCAAGAGGAGTTGATTCCTTCTTTTTTTCCTCTCTGGCTCACACTTTTTTCCCCCACAGAAAGCAGGTTTTCCCTGCTCACAGGAGCGGTGGGGAACAGAATTCCCAATTTCCACCTAAAATCAGGACCAGGCGATCCAAGGTGATCCCTGTATTCCCAGGGGTGATCCCTCCATTCCCTGTTTTTCCAGAGGGAGGATCCCAAAGAAAGCAGTTTTAGACCCAGGCTCGTGATCCTAGGAATGGGGACAGGGGTCTGCAAAGGGTGCTGGGATCCGGGATGGAGGATTTGGGGAATCCCATTTTTCTTTGGGATGTTTAGGACATCCCCACGCATGGATCAAGGAAGGTGCATCCATAGATCCGTACTTTTTTCTCCTGGAGCAGAGGCAGGGAAGCTGGGCTCTGTTATTAAATATTGGTTTGCCCCGTACGGAGGCTGTTTGCTCATCCCAGAGAATTCCCTGCCTTTTTTCCCTCCCCTTCCTGTTGGAATTCCCACATTTGTGGCAGAAGCCAGACTTCAAGTCCTTCCCAAATTCCCGCAAGCAGCAAAACCCAAGGATGGGGTTAAAGCGAGATCTGGGCTCGCTCCAGCTCCACCTTGCCCTGAGCCAATCGGGATTTGCTGCCATTCCCAAATGTCATTCCCGACCCTCCCAGCCCCTCCGGCCGGGAATGACTCAGCCCTGGCACAATCCCAGAGTCTCCACCACCCCCAGGTGGATTGTTCCCTGTTTTGCCATTTTCCTCCAGCTTTTTTAGCGTTGTCCCAGCCCAGCTGCGCTGAATCGCTGATGCGCAAAAATCCCGGGAAGGAGGTGGTTCTGGAATGTGAAGGGAAAGGCAGGGCTGGAAACATTCCCGAGGCTCGGGAAGCGCCGGGTGTTGCCCGGCCAGGGCGGCAATAACTGGAAGGAAAAGCAGGGTGGGATTCTCCAAAGGGATGAGCGGCTCCTCCAGACCCTGCCCAGCTTCCCCGGGATACTGAATTCCTTGTTTTCCAAAGGAGTTGGAAGGAGATGGGCTTTAAGGTCATTCTCAACACAATCCAGCCCGGGATTATTGTTCTCCTGATCCTGATATTCCCAGAATCTTCTGCCCCCTCTTCCACGATCCCGTTTGGAATGTGGGTTCCCTTTGCTGGATCATGTCACAGAGCAAATTCCATTTAATTAAAAAAAAAAAGAAAGAAAGAAAAAAAAAGGGGGAATTCTAAATATTGGCATCCACTGGAAAATCCAGAGCCTCTCACGTTGGGATGTGGCCACTCCAGCCCCTCTCCCCATCGAAGGAGAGATCCCAAAATTCAGAAGGGAGAGGAGCCAAAAGTTCAAATAATCCTTAAAAAAAGGAATTTGGCAGGAAAATGGCTCAAAGCACATGAAAACATCGAGGTCATTCCCAGCGGGAGCTGATCCCAGCAAAGCCTGGATCTCTCCTGTCAGCAGCGTCACCATTCTTGCTTTCCACACTGGGCTGTTTTCCAGGTTTTTCCCTTCTATCCCTCAAATCTTCCTTCTTGGAGAGGAGGAGGAGGGAGAGACTTCATCAGGACCTTGGATTTGCCCCAGGAATGGGGCAGCACTCATGATTCCAGGGATAGGAGGGGAATCCTGAGGGGAAAATCCTCTGATTTCCTTCCTGCTGATGGAGTTTGTGGCTGGGAGGTGAGAAAAATTGGATATTCCGACTGGAATTTTATTGCTGGATTGAAGGATTATCCCAGCTTGCTTTGTTTCCCCACTGGACCCTGACTCTGGGTGTCTTTTCCAACTGGGAACAGCGTGGGATTCTCAGTTCTGTATTACCCCCCGACCCCCTTTTTCCCAATTCCTTTGCAAATTCAGAAGGAATCTCTGCGATTCCTTTTTTTTTTTTTTTTTTTTTTTTTGGATGTGCTTCCACAGGGAATCAGATGCTTTGGATTGGGAGCAATTCCACAGGCAGGGGAGCAGGATTTGCTCATGAATCCATTTTTTTTGCAAGGAGCTGCTCCAGGTTTTTAAAGGGAGCTCGGGATGGGTGGGGAGCCAGCTGGGAAGTGCTGCCAGAACTTTATTCCCACCAAATCCAGCCGGGATTTACCCTTAGGGAACATTATTCCATGGAAACCTCATCCCATATGCAAGTATAAACACAAAGCCAAGGGGAGTCAAAGAGAAGAGGGAGCCCATTCCCACTTTTGGATGGATTTGTTTTCCAAGGCCAAGGGTTCAGCTGCAAGTCCCACTTCAAGAAGGAAAAACTGGGCCAGGCTTCATTCCCAGCATCCAGAATCCAGGAAAGCTCAGTTTCCGCTCCAAAATGTGCATCCCAAGTTCAGCACATGGATTGGAATAACCACTCCCTGATTTCAGCTCACATCCCATGGGATTTAGGCCTTGGATGCTGCTGGTTTCCTGCTTGGGGTGTGGGATGATGCAGATCACAGTGCCAGGAATTCCTGAGTATTCCCTGCCCTTCAGAGCCAGGTGCTGCCCTGATCCATTTCCCAAATCCCTGAAAATCCCAGGATCCTTCTTTTCCATCTCCCTGTGTGTTCAGTTTAACCAGACTGAAGTGGGAATAATATTTCTGTTCCCATCTGGGCCAAAAGAAGGAAATATTCCTCTGGAATTGCTGATAGTTTGGCTTTTGCCTCAAAGAACCCAAGCATCCCACCCCTTTGGATGTGGAGAAATCCTTGGAAAACTGCCCCATCCCTGCCCTTGGAGCCCCAAGATGACAAAAACTAAAAAAAAATGCTGTTGGCACATTCCAAAGATGGAATTTTGGAGGAAAAACTGGGATGGGACTCATGTGGCTCCTGGGACAGCTATCCCAGGCTGGCTCCTTCCCTTCCAGATCCTTGAGAGAATCCAGGAACAAACAATGTGAGTGGTTTGAACCCAAAATCCTACAAGGTGCTTCCCTAAATCCCGAACTGGCATCCCTGTTCCATATACAAGGCTCAGCTTTGGAGTCCACCAGGATGTGTGAGCCTAGAATTCCCACAGGAGAATCCCAGTGGCAGGATCAGAAGTGCCCCACCTCCTTCTGGGAGCTGCTCGAATGACAGAATTCCCAAATAATTCTCCCTTTACCCTCTTCATGCCTCTTAAGGAAGGTTTGAACTTGGTTCCCATAGTTTGTGTGGAACAGACGGATTGAAAAACCATGAAAAACAGGAGGCAAGAAAAGCCCTATGCTGTTCCCAGCTGTTGGTGCACAGATTCCATGGTTTGGACTGGGAAAAACACCAAAATCCCTTTTTTTTTTCCATGGAAAAATTCCCAGTCCTGAAAAAAAAAAATCTGGCGGGATTTCCAGAGCAAATCCAAGATGCTTTTCCTTTTCTGTGTTCCTCCAAGTTTTCTTCCCTTTGGTTTTGTCTGGTTTAACTCTTTTCCCTCTTCCCCCTCTTATTTATCCAAGGAAATGGGGTTGCTCAGGAATTCAATGGGAGGAAGGCAGGAACTGCTTGCTCCGTATCCGGGGGCTGCCGGGGGGACCTGGAGGTTCTTCCCTACTTTTTATAGGGATTGAGAAATAATCTCCTATCAGATCCACTGGAATACTGATGGAGGGCTTGGAAAAATGGGATCCCAAAAACTGGAGCCAGGGCAAACCAGCTGTTAGGGAACCAGGAAGTTTGGGAAAGGAGGAAAACAAAACAAGCTCTACAATATCTGGGAAAAGTCAAGCAAGGTTTGAATTCCTTGCTTGGGCTCTGGGAAGAAGCAAATTCTTCCCCTTTTGCAGCATTGCTGGGATCTCTGGTTTTCCTGGAATGGGATGGCCTTTGCTCCATGCTGGTGATTAACGTGAGAATCAATCCCTGCTCCTGGCCCTGTGACATCTGGGAGCTGGGAGCAAGCTGGGAAGTTGGGAAGTGGCTGGGATTCAATCCTAAATGTGTTCCCAATCCTTTTGGTGTTGGGATGAGGCTCAGTGGCCCAGGGAAATGTTCCCAGATCTTCCCAGAATCCCAGACTGGATCCCAGCCAGAGCTCACCACAGCTGGGAGAGGACTTGCAGCTCTCTCTAGATTTGCTCCATTATAACAGAGGCTGGATTAACAGAATTTATGGATCAAATCCCTGCCTTAAGCCCAGCTTTAAGCCCCATCCCAAGGTTTTCTTGCTTTGGCAAGGTAGGGCATTGCTCCGTGGCCAAGGCGACAGCTCCCAGCCCACGGTGGAGCGGGACATGGATCCCGGTGGGATTTGTCCGGAAAACTCGGTGCTCCCAGTACAATGCCCAATTTCCTGCTGGGAGGGTCCCGGCAAGGCAGGAAAACATCAGCACTTTTCCAGAGGCTCCGAGCTTCCCTGCTTCCCTGCTGCCTTTGGAGCAGGGAGGACCAACCCCACGATTTTTGCTGGAATTACACTGCCGTCAATCCTCACCTTGGATCCAGCCCATGGATGCGCCAGAGCTTCTCATAGCCTCGGGGATGAGAGCTCTGTAAATAAAACTTGGGACTGTTGGGAATGTGGGCAATAAAGATAAGGGCCAGGAAGGCTGGGCAGAGTTTTCCGGCTGGAGAACGTGTCCCAAGGCTGCGCTTTTCCCTCCTTATCGCGGCTGCGCAGGAGCCGGGCGCTGCTGCCAAGGGATGTGCCGGAGCTGGGGTCGCCTCAGCTGGAATTCCCCTGCCTCAGCAAGGGAAAAAAGGGAACGCAAAGTGAAAATTCCCTGGGCCGCTGGGCAGGGAATCACAACTGGAGGAAAAATCTTCCTTTGATTCCACACCCTGCTCCAAGGGTTTTTTTTGTTTGTTTGTTTTTTTCACCCCGAAAACAGGGAAGAAAATGCTTTCTTAGAGGCTTAAAAGGAATTTCCCCCTCTTTTCCAGCATTATTTATTGGTGTTTCCATAGGATCCTGCTCCTACTCCATGCCATGGCTGCGGGCATCCAACACTGGATTTGCCTATGGAAAGGGAATGGATGGAGCAAAGGGAATTCTGGGGCTTTTCTGCAGTGCTGGCAAAATGGAAACAGCCACAAAAAACATGGACTGGGATCCAGTCTCCAGCTCCTGAGATGGGATTTCACTGGTTAATTACAGCCACATTCCCATGTTGGAAAGGAATTAGGCATCATTTCCAGGTGCTCCCTGCCCTGCTGTCATTCCAAGGGTTTTACCTTTCCCGGGAGCCAGCCCAGCTCACCGGGTTATCTATGGCTGCTTCCGGAGCTCCCTATGGAATTTGGTGAAGGCCAGCATGGAAATGGGAAGAGCCCTGTGGATAAACATCTGGATCCTGCCATTGTTATCCTGAAAGGAGCGGCGGGAGAAAGGTGGGGAGGAACCAGGGATGCTCCGTGCAGGGCTGATGTTTCCAAAAGGATAAAATCCTTGGATTCTTGTCCCTCCCGGCCACCTGCAGGGCTGATCCCAGCTGGAGGCAGCTTTCCACTGACCTCACTGGGCAAACATTCTCTCCTCCCTGGTTTTGCAGGGAATGAGACACTGGATATGCAGGACTGAAGGAAAAATCCATGGCAAAAAAACAGGAGCCTGTTCCTAAATGTGGCTGAGCCCATTCCCAAATCCTCTGGGGATTTTCTGAGGGCTCCAAGTGAAATCCAAGCTGGAAACCTTCAGCTCCAGGAGTTCTGGGGGTCCAATTCTTCTTTTTCCCAAGGAATGTGCTGTGGCAAGGCCAAGCTTCCCATGAATTCCTCACACTGGAGCTAATTAATTTCCCAGGTTTGGTGTGGTTTTCCTAAAATTCCCTGGAAAAGCTGGAAGAGCCTTGTCAGGTAGCTATTGGGATACCCCAGCAGGGGAGCCAGAGCTGGATAGAGCCAAAATTATCCACAGGAAAGTGGGTAGAATGAACTGGAAGCAGGGCAACTTGGAAAATAAAATGTCATTCCCATCCTGCCAAGAAACAGAGGGAAGACACAGGATGGATTTGATCCCAAATAAATGGGATTGGTCAGTTTATTGCCAGCATGGCCACAGCATCCATGGCTCCTCTTCCAACTGTGTTATCCTGGATATGGGAATTTCCAGCAGCTAACCAGGATAGTTCCCTTTGAAGGACACCTTGGCAGGATTGGAATCGGGCACCATCTCCAGGATTTTTAATGGGAAGAGATAGAAAAGTGGCATCCCCCAGCTCAGCCGAGGATTTTAGGAATGTGCAGTGCTGGCACTGCCTTTCCTTGGACCCTTTCCCTGCCTGATTTCCCAATCTTTATTTCCAAATCCGTAGCATTCCAGACTGATCTCCTATGGAATTCAGGCTGTAAATTTCCCCCGGCAGTTCTGGCTCTGAGTGGGAATGCTGGTGTTGTAACACTCCCACCTAGATTTCAACAGCCATTCTCTAAAGGTGGAGAATCCACCCTGTCCCGGGGTCATCCATCTGGGATCAAACAGCCACAGCTCCAGGGATGAAGAGTGAGTGGTTGCTTTTGGTGGGATCCATTTCCGAACCACCCCCCCCCCCCCCCCCCCCGGAATTGCTCTACAGGTATTCCAGCTGTTTCCTTGAGAGAGCAGCTGCTTGTTCTTCCCACTCCTGTGGGATTTTAGGGATTGTCCTTCCCGCTTCATTCCCTCCTCCTCTGGAAGTCTCAGTGCCAAACTGGGGATCCCAAACCCCCTGTGGGAACAGCCTGGGATGTGCCTGGAGACGCTGGAAAAAATCCCAGGTTTTGGTCCCATTTCTGTTGCCATGGTAGGGAGCTCTTGTATTCCATCAGCACAGCAGGATGGGGTCATTCCTGGTTTTCCAGCTTGCTCCAGCTGGGATCCCAGCAAGAGCATGGGTCCTCACCATGAGCCCCACATCCTCATCCTGCTTTTCCATAGGGAAACCGTTCCAGCCTCTGCTGCTGGACACGGCGGGATCTGGCCTGGGATCATTCCCTGCATGGAATGCACTGGGATAGCCAGAGCAGTTTCTTGGGAAAAGTGGATTAGAAGGAGCAGCCTCTTTCTGTCACAGCACACTTCAGCTCCTGCCAACATTTCACTGGGAACAGCTTGAAAGGATTGGAAAAAACCCAGGGAGCATGGATCCCCAGGAGGGATCTGCCTGCTCCATCACAGCACATGCAATCCGCTGCCATCATGGATGCGACTTTGGGATTACTCAGGGGTGACACTCATCCTTGAGTGTCCCAGATGAGAACCCCCCGGGATGGGATGTGTCAGCATGGGAATTCCCAAGAACTGCTCTCCAGATGGGATGAACTTCAGTTTTCCAAAGCCTGGATTCGGAGGGCTAATCCTGGATCACATGGAGCTGCTGGGCTTGGAATGGGCAGCCCCTATGGAAGGAGCAAGGCGTGGAGATCCTCTTGGAATTCTCTTCCCAGCAAAATAACCAAAGTGGCTTTTCCACCTTGCCTGGGAATGTTGAGAAGAAGGAGCGGCACCAAGGTGTTCTCCTGCGCTCCATTCCCAACTGCTCCATGTCAGGGGCAGCTCCTGCACCCTGTCCTTGGAATTCTGGAATTCTCAGCTTCTACTTCCTTCCAATGCACTCTCAGAGGGAGTTTTCCAGAGTGACAAAATTCCCACCTGATCCTCGCAGGCCAGCCCACAGTTAGGTTGTCCCAGCTCCAGGAAAAGGCAGGAAAGCTCAGATGCTGGCATTCCACTTGGGAATTCTGGGCCTAGAAAAGACTCCCTGCTCCTATCCCAGCTCCAGGTGCGTGTCCTGAATTCCCAGGTTCTTGTTCCAGAGAGAAAAGCATTTGTGGAGTCACAGGGATTCACTCCTGAACTTTTCCACAGCCTACTCCCTTGGGAAGTCAGAAATGTGCATCTGAAGCATCTCTTGGATGAGCTTGGATCCTTGGAACCAGATCCATGGACCTAAAAATGACGTTTAAGGAATTTGGGATCTTTTTTCCCTTCCTTTGGGCTTCCTTCCCTTGTCTCTCCCACACTTCTCCCTGACACTTTCAAGCTCCAACCTGTTTTCCTATTTTTATTTTTTCTAAGGGTGGGGTTTCATGTCCTCACATGCCTGGGAGTAGGTGGGGATTAAAAACACAGATCCACCACATTTTGGGATGTTCTTCCAGTTTCCAATGCAAGCCTGGGCTTGGCAACCCAGCTGCAGCCATCCCCGTGCTCCAAACAGATTTTCGGGATAACCTGGGGCCAACTCCCCAGCTGCTGGAAAACCTCCAGACTCCACGGATCCCTCTGAGCCATAAAAATGGATCCATAAAATCACAGGCCTTTGGAATGCTGGAGGTGTTACAAGCACACGTTGTATTACTGGCTCTTCGCAAGTGTTAAGAGGAATGCTGTATGTATAATATCAAAATAGCTTTGCTGTATGGATATAGTTTTTATTTTCTGCTGTTAGCAAAAGTTAGGGATAGCGTTAAGAGTTGATAGGATGCTTGAACTGGGATAGTCTGCTGGGTTGGGATAACATCCAGTGAACAGATGATGAGGACCCTGCTCCTGGCATGCCAGTTATCAACACTCACCCTCTGTGGAAAGAAGGAGCCAAAGCCCAAATTAAAGTTTGATAAAGAAGATGTATTAAAACCACAGCCGAGAAACACTCGTGCTCTAAAACGGTGGACCCCGGGAGCAACCATGCCAAACATTTCTTGGAAAATGTTAGCTAATTTATGGAAAAGTTTGAAAATGCATAAAAGTCTATGAATATGCAACAGGCTAGAGTAGTGGAAAAGGTGTTTAAGGGGTGTCTCCGAAATAGCAGGGGTGCTCTCGGGTGATTGCTAAGCATTAACCCTTTGCTTTATTTCTGTCTCCTATTTTCTTTTTAGCAAACCCTTCAAATTTTACCAGGAGAGTGATTTCTGTTTTTCACAGTGGGCACCCAGTATATGCTGGTGTGAATCCCATACGGAAAAATAAAGGAATTTTAGAGAGAATTAGGTGCCACATTATGTCCAGCTCCCAGGTTTTTGCTTGTTATAATTCCCTATGGAATGTGCTTTCCCTGAGGTTGGATCCATCCGTTTAGGTGCTGGAGTTTGCCTTGCCTGTGGCTATCCCAGAAAATTCCTCCTCACTTGGAGCCTTCTCCGTGTCTGCTGCAACGCTTTCCTATTTCCCTGCAATCCCAGTTTATAAGGGATAATTAATCCAGCCAGGAAAAACCAGAGCGGGACGCTCTGAGATTTGGAACTCCAGCTCCACCCAAAGGGATATTTTTGCTTTATCCACCTTGGCATTCCTCCAGTCCTGGAATTCCTGGCAATCATTCCATGTCCTGGAGTAAAAGCAGATGCTTTAGCAAAGAGCTCGTGGCCCTACTCAATGTCATTCCTGCTGCTTTTCCAAAGGTTATCCAGCCATTCCTGGCCTCACTGCTCCCTAGGAATATGAATTTTTGAATCCCAGTTGGGAAAACATTCCTTTTAAAGATGAGCGGTTGGTCTGGGAACACCTCTGGAGATGGATTTTTGTATATTTGAAGGTGGACACGGCTCCAAAAGCCATCCCTTAAATTAATTGGGATAATTATTGTGATGATTATTAGGGATAAGCACAAATCTGGGAAATTAGCGGTGGGAAAACTCAGCAAATCCTTCTCCTCCTCCTCCAGAAAATTTTAATCCGCTCTTTTATCCTGAAGGTTGGCACAACCCTGAGCTCCACGCAGGCATCCAAGGCTCATTCCGCAGTTTTAAGTTTTTCTTGGAATTCCAGACAGATTTTCAATTCCAATGACTCTGGGTTTGATCATCATTAATATCTGAAAGCACAATTAATCCTGATGGAGCTGAGGTGGGATGTGGACACAGCTGGAGAAAGGTGCAGCTCTGCCCATTCCCACTTCCCAGGAGATCCAAGCACCTCCCCACCATTCCCAACAATGTTTGCCTTTGTTTGCTTTCCTTTTCATGGTGGAATTAATTAATTCTTTCCAGTCCAAAGGGGTCGAGGGCAAGAAGGACTTGGGGGGAAAAGCAAAACTCTGGGAAGAGTCCAAAATAACAAATTTGGGAACTTCCAGCACAAAGCCTCCCTCCCTGCTCCTTTTCAGTGCCTAACGACTGTGTTAGGAATGAATGGTGATGGATCAAATGGATTAATTGGGATTTTAATGAGCTTGGACATTTGGCTTGGGATGAGTTCCCAATGTTCTATCAACTTTGCGGGGATGGATCTTGGAATAGACCTCCAAACAGGAGAGCTGAAAGGAGAAAAGATGGAATATGATGAAGGCAGATGGGAATATCTTAATGGAATGGGGTGTTAGCATTGGAATTGCTCAGGGAAGGTTGGAGCTCCCATCCCCAGAGCAGTCCTGGGATGGGATGGGATGAAAGCAGATGAGAATTTCTTCATGGAAGGGGTTTGGAATTGTCCAGGAAGGTTTGGAGGCTCATTCCTGGAAGTGTCCTGGAATGAGAGATGAAGGCAGATGGGAATTTCTTCATGGAATGGGGTGTTAGCACTGGAGTTGCTCAGGGAGGTCAGTGCCTATCCATGGAGGTGTCCTGGAATAAGACATGAAGGAGATGGGAATTTCTTCATGGAACGGGTTGTTAAGGATGGGAACAGCACAGAAATATTTGGAGTTACCAATCCTGTAGGTGTCCAAGGAATACCTGGATGTGGCACTCCTGGGCTGGGTGACAGGTTGGACTTGGTGATACTGGAGGTTTTTTCCAACTTCAGTAATTCCGTGGGGATTCTGTGGGACTAAAGGCAACCTCCCGAGCTGCAGCTGGAGCTCAGCCTCCCCAGCACAGCCTGGGATGACACATCCTGAAATTACCCCAAATATTTTGCCAGGTGTTTGTTTCTCCAGGCAGCTGTTCCTTCCATGTTTAGTTATTCTCATGCCAAGATTCCACACCCAAACTGGGACTGAAAAGGGCATTTTCTCATCCCTGCAGGAGCACCTGGAGGCAGGAATACTCTCCCTGAAAGCACTCGGGTTCAGGATGCAGATATAAACTGAAATTCCTGGGTTTTGTCCCAAATAATTTGGATTCACAAACCACGGTGTGCGCTCAGCACTCAGGAAAATAATCACTGAGGGAAAAAATATTATTACTGGGAAGACAAATATTTACATTTATAAAAAAAATGTGGATAATTCTGGTGGCTAAAAGTCAAGAGGCTTCTGTAGGAGGACGAGAAGTTTGGGATCTTGAGAGGGAATGCTGATTTCTGGGGAACCGCAGAAAAACACAGCCAGCTGTTGGAAAAATGTCATTTAATCTGATGTATTCAGATTTATTTTCCATATAATTTTCCCTGGTGAACAGCTGGAACTTGTCTGGAATCACCTCCGTGAAATCAGCAGCTCTTTCAATCGGAGCCTTGGAACATCGGGAGTGTAAATCTGGCAAGAATTCCCTCTTTTCTTGCCATTAGGAAAAACTCTGGGGGTTGTTTTGCTGGATTTCTCCTGGGTGGAAGCAAGGTGCTGATCTGAATCCATTCCCTGGGATCCTCTGCATTCTGTACAACTTTATCACGGAATATTGAGTTGGAAGGGACCCTGTGGAGAAAAGGGGTGAAAAAAAGGGATTTCCCCCCCCTTTTCCCTCTTTTTGCTGGTGGAATATTTGTTTCATACTGAAATATAACTAAACAGGAGGCAGCTCCTTTCCAAGTGGGAAAAGCATTAACATCCTGTCCTTTTTAGCTGGAGACTAAACATTATCCACCTGTTTCCCAGATCCCGGATGGAGAAACGGGATATCTAGGATATTCCATAACCCCCAGATTCAACCATTTCAAACTCAGCCAGAACTCAACTACTTAAAAATCAATTAAAAACCATTTAAATTTAGGCTTGACTGGGAGTGTTAAGGAGTTAAAAATACGTGGATCAGGCCTTCAATATCCATAGAATGTGACAAAAATATCCTGTGCTTCCAGAGGCAACTTCTGGGTTCGATGCCCAGGGTTTAGCAGGGGTTAAAATACTTGGGAGAAGAAGGAAAAGAAGTTTGCTGAGTGCCAAGAGTTTAAAAATGTGTGATAAACAAGCAAATGAGCTGTGCCGAGGATTTATTTTGTGCCAGAAGGAAAATTTCATAGATACACTCCCAGAATTTGGATTTCCATCACCCTAGCACGTCACTTGTCAGGAGTGTGGGGTCAGGATTGCAGGGAATTAATGCCAAAGCAGCTCCGCTCCCTTTTCCCCTCAAGTTGTGGGAATACAGCCTATTGCCACCACCACCACACAGGAATGAGTTCCCGGGAAAAACGAGAGCGAATGTCTGGAAATCACAGACCAGAGCCAAAATCCTGGGCGTCTTCATGTGGTGCTGAGCTAGCTCTGAGCTCATTCCAGAGAAATCTTCCCAAACTGGGGTGCTGACCGTGGTGGGAGCCCTTCCAGTGACTCCTGGATGTGTCCACACATTGGGAACACGGAGTTGGCATCCAAACTATTGGCACCATGACTCCAGGGAACACAGAGGGGTGAAAAGGGCTTTTAACTGATTTGTTATTTATTTTAGATTCAAATATATTTTATTTGATTCATTTATTGCCTTGATCCATAAAAGTTCATTGGTTTTCCAGGGCTCCAAGTGTTCAGCCTGCAGAAGAGAAGCTTTGGGATGACCCAAATATGGCATTCCAGGACCTGAAGGAGCTACAAGAAACATGGAGAGAGGTTATTTCCATGGGCCTGGAATGATGGGACAGGAGGGAATGGTTTCCCACTGCCAGAGGGCAAGAATAGATGGGATACTGGGAAGAAATCCTTCTCTGTGAGGGTGGGGAGGCCCTGGCACAGGTTTCCCAGAGAAGCTGTGGCTGCTCCATCCCTGGAAGTGTCCAAGGCCAGGTGGAAGCACACTGGGATAGTGGAAGCTGTAACATGGCAGGGGGTGGGACTGGATCATCTCTCAGGTCCTTTCCAACACAAACCATTCCATGATCTTGGAATCTGATGGCTTGATTTGATGATCTTAAAGGTCTTCTCCTATTCCCTCTTGGTTTGCTCTGGTGTCCAGATTTTTCCCACCAGCACCTTGGTGGGAATTAAATTTGTTGGTTTTTTTTAGGATTCTAAAATCTTTTTCAGACGAAACACACACGGCCTCCCCTCAATTCCCGTGTTTTTCAAGTGACCCCAGGATCTCGGAAGCATTCTGTCAGGATATACAGAGCTCCTGCTCCCCGAGACTGAGGGGAGAATCCATGGGATGTCTGATTTGTAGCATGACCCCATGCCAAAATTTATTATGGAGAACGGGACAAGAGGCTAAGCTGTGCTTGGTGCTTGGACACACAGAGCAAGGGTTGGTCTGTGCTTTCTATCAGGATTTTCTCTGGAATTTGCATTTTTAGCCCATGCTGAAAGCTCTGTCCCTGTTTTGGGGATGATCCAGAGGTTTGCTTGGCTCCCGAGAAAAGGCTTTCTGCGTGCCATGGTTGATATCCATGGTCAGATTCCTCTGGATTAAAGGGATGAGCAGGGCCACAGTCCAGGCTGTTCTTTCCGAAGTCTGCAGCATCCTCTGGTGGAGCCGTAAGGAAGGGATATCCATCCAGGGAAAACACACCAGGATGTTCCTTAGGGGGCTCCAAAACGTCCCCCAGCTTTGCTGAGAAGAGCCAAAATCGCCAACAACCCAGTGCTGCTTCCTGCCGTGCTCCAGGGGGAAGGTATCTGGGATTTGGGGACATTTCCATCCCTTGTTTTGCTGGAGGTGTCCTGGCTGACCTCGAGCTATAGATGGACCAGGAGCAGAGCCTGATTGGCAGAGCTGACTCCCAGTTTTACCCCTTTTCCCGGTTTTAGTCACCAGGATCAAAGCCCAGTATCAAATCTGAGTTCCCAGGCTCCAATTCTTTCCTGGATTTTGTTCTTTTGTCTTAACAGGCTGTTTTATTTCGCCATCCCGGTGCCTGGAATGCTTCACTCACCATGGGACACCCGGCATTGCCTCCTCCCATGTTTCACCCCTCCTGTTGAAATTCCAAAATTAGGGATTGGGAAAGAACAGCTATGATGCTCTCCCTTCTCCCTCCCCACAGCAGAGACATGGAGAATTCCATGGGTTCTAGGGAGCCCCGGAAGAGCATCGGAGCACCCGGAATATTTGGAGAATTGAGTGAATCTCCTGAGAAATAAAACCGGTGGCAAAAAGCAGAGAGTAAAATCCAGCCTTGGGAAAATCCCTCCTGGGATGGACACAGGGATACAGCCCAGCAGGGTATCCAGAAATTCCCTCCATCCTTGTGGAATTCTGACTAAATTGGCCGGGAGCTTCCCAGCTCCTCTGGGTGAGAGCTGCCGAGCACATCAGTTTTCCAGTAAAGGAAAAGCAAACACCATTCCCTCGTGCAAAGATACAGGAATATTATCCTGACATTTTCAACATGGATCACTCATACTGCTGCTCGTTCTTCCCACTCTGAGAGCTGTGTATGGACAATAGAAACATTCTCTGGCTACAAATAAAATAATTAGGATTGAAAACGTGGATAAGACAGATGTCTGCCTTTCCGGATTATTTTTTTTTTTTATGAAGGAATTTATTTTACATTTCCTCAAGGAATTACAGTCATCCAACATTTTTCCAAGCTGTTAAAATGTGAAGATTTTTAAAACTGCACTTAAATTGGGGGGGGGGGAGGGGGGGAAATGTTTCAAAGGAGGAATTTATTTTGGAAAAATGATTGGAAGTGCTTGGCAGCCCACTTTGAAATTATTTTATGTGATAAAAGACGAGAATATGGGATCACCAGTGGGAAGAAAGAGGGAGACCCTGTGCTCCTAATCCCAATTTTACCCTGCTAAAGTTCAGAGCTTTCTACTGGTTTATATAAACACCTCTCCTAGCTCTGGCACTGATCTCCTAGTATCCACACAGATATCCCAGTATCCACACGGATATCCCAGTATCCATATGGATATCCCAGTATTCACATGGATATCCCAGTATCTTCACGGATATCCCAGTATCCTCACGGATATCACAGTATCCACACGGATATCCCAGTATCTTCACGGATATCCCAGTATCCTCACGGATATCCCAGTATCCACACGGATATCCCAGTATTCACACGGATATCCCAGTATCCACATGGATATCCCAGTATCCTCATAGATATCCCAGTATCCACACTGGGAGAGGCTGAGGAGCTTCCACAGCAAACTGAGAGTTATTAAAGCATCGGAGGACACGCATCACCAAGGTCATTCCACTGGAGAAAACACGTTTATTATTATTATTATTATTATTATTATTATTATTATATTAAAAGCCTGAAAACAAATTATTTCTAAAACGGGTCGTTTATGAATCAGTTTTTTTGTTGTTGTTGTGGGTTTTTATTTTTGTTTGTTTTGTTTTTGTTTGGGTTTTTTTTTGTTGTTGTTGTTGGTTTTGGTTTGGGTTTTTTTTTTTTGTTTGTTTGTTTCGCATTAGCGTCGATTTGAAGGTTTTGTTGTTGTTTTTTGTTTTTGTTTAGTTTTGTTTGTTTTTTCCCTCCGCAGTTCTGTGGGAACGCCCTGCCCACACTCAAAATGGCGGCGGCGCTGAGGCCGCGGCTGCCATGGCGCCTTCGGGCGGGAACCGGCGGCCTGGTAAGGGCCGGGATGGAGCCCGGGAGAGCCGGGAATCACTCCCGGGAAGAGCCGGGAATCACCCCCGGCAGCGGCCGGAGCGATCTCGGCCGCTCCCGCCCGGCGGGAGGCGATTCCCGGGTCCCGCAGGTGATCCCCCTCATGTCCTCCCTCTATCTCTGCTTTCCTCGCAGCGCTTCCCAGATATCTGAGCAAGGATCCCAATCTCGTGGCCGCGCTCAAAATGCTGAAGGTGATGCCTTGATGGCTCAAGGAGCAGCACGGCGCGCCGACATTCCCAAATTCTCATGCCGAGGATGGTGAGCGTTCCTCAGGGGAGGAGCCTTTCCAGGGGTGTCCCGAAGGTAACGCGGTTAGGGAGAAATCCGAGTGCTCTGTGTTTAATAAAAAAAAAACCAAAAAAACCCCAAAACCAACCAAACGCAAACTTTTTCTAGAGGGAGAAAGAATGGGAATTCTCCGGAGCATAAGTGGAGATTTTTTTTTTTTTTCCTGGAGCATCAATGGGGATTTTCCCGGAGGATAAATGGAGACTGAGGGTGGGAGGGGGGGGAGGTAAATGGATATTGATTCTGGATGATAAATAGGGATGCTCTGGAGCATAAATTGGCATTTTCCAGGTGGATAAAATATTCATTCTTCCAGCAGGTAAATGGAGATAATAAAAATACACAAATATAAATATTTTCTTGGAGATTCACGCCACTGTTGGGCTTTAATTTTTAAAGGAATTGTACCAGTTCCAGTTGTACTGATTCCAGCTGCTCTGATTCCAATCCCTCATCAGGAGCTCCATAATTGAATTGAAATACAGTTTGAGTTTTCCATCAGTTCTGATGCAATTAAAGTGTCTTTGCGAACAATCCCTTGGATTAATTATGCTTTCTGCAAGTCTTGCACAAGTGTGCACATTTTTGAAGTATTTATTCCCAAATTGCCAGGGAAAAAGCTGGAAAGAATTTACAAACAAACCCATAAAATGGGGAGGAAATGGGGTTTTCGTTTAAATCCTTGGAGCGAATGTTTTGGAGACTTAAGGATTTGGCAGCACTTTGGAAAACTAAAGATCAGCTTCCAAATGGGAGCAGAAAATACAAATCTCGGCGGTTTTTTTCTGAAGGAAAAAATGGTGGGAATTGATGGACTTGTGGAAAGGTGCTTCAGTTTCTGGGAAGGTTTAATCCAGAAGCAACTGAACTCAGAGAGGATCTTGGAATTTATCTCTTCCCATCGGGGTCTGTGTCAGATCCTGGTGTTAGAGGAGCTCCCAAGGGAGTGCGGATCGGGATCTTATCGCAGATGGAAATCTCACAAAGGAGCAGCGGGAAATTAGCACGCGCTGCTCCCATCGATTTCTCTGAGCCCTGCACACAAACCAGGATTTCCTGCTGGGAAACACGGAGGTGGGCTGGAAGCTCCTGTGGATTTTGGAGCGGAACCTCTGGATCTGTATTGCTTCCAGTGGGCTGGGGTTGTGTCTCCACGTGGGAGCAGTTGGCAGGTGTTGGGTTGGGAGCGTTGCAGATATCCCTGCTGGCTGTGGGAATCACCCAGTAGGAGTCTGGATGTGAGCAATCCTTTTCCAGTAGAATTTAGACAATGCTCATTGTGCCCATATTCCCTCAGTTTCCTGCTCCTGGGAGGTGGTTTAGTTCAGGTAGTGGTAATCCATCAAAACTTGGAGGTCTCTTCCAACCTCAGTGGTTTCTACGCTTCCACCTGTGCGGGGTAAACAAGGAATTAGGGCATGGAATTCCCCTGGGCTTTCCCTGCCATACTTGAATGGAAAGATAGGAAAAATCATTCCTACGTTTCTCTGTTTCTTCTGGCAGGATGGAGAAGAAGAAAATCCTGATGAAGTCCAAGGTTGCTGCTCCCAACCTCCTGAGTGCTCTGCATTCCCTGTACCAGCTCGGGCACCTCTGTGATGTGACGGTCCTCACCCAACACCTGGGAATCCAGGAGGAATTCCTGGCTCACAAAGCTGTCCTGGCAGCTTCCAGCAACTACTTCAAGGGGCTTTTCCTGCACCAGGAGATGCTGGATGCCCAGAAGTGCACTGTGACCCTGCAGGACATCTACACTGAGGAGTTCACTTCCTTCCTGGAGTTCGTGTACACGGCAGAGGTGGAGATCGAGGCAGGAAAGCTCCAGCGGATGAAGGAAATCGCGGAAAGGCTGGAATGCAAGGATTTGCTGGACATCTGTGAAGAAGTGAAGGCAGAGGACAGGAAGGGCTTGGATTTGAGCCTCAACCTGAAAGGGCAGAGGAGTGAAAATGGGGGACCACAGTGGCCTCGTATCCAGCAAGAGGAGAACCCCAGGAACTCTTCCCAGATCGTGGCAATTCCCATGCAGAGGAAACTTTGGGATAGGCAGAAACATAAAGAGCTGCTGCCAGGCTATGAGCTCACTGGAGGCCAAACAGGAGGCCTGGAGCAGGAGGCCACAGCTTTTCCAGCCCCAAAATCCAGGCTGGCAAAGCTGCCCAAGTGCAACAAGATGCATTCCCCAAGCAGACCAGGTGCAGATATCGCCAGCCCGGAAAACAAGGATGGCCATTCCCTCTGTGGGGGGCAGGAGCAGAAGCAGGAATCCCAGGCATGTCCCTACTGTGACAAGGCCATCAGCTCCAAGTGTGGCCTGGCCCTGCACGTCCGGACACACACCGGGGACAGGCCCTACCACTGCCAGCGCTGCCCCGCCAGCTTCGCCCACAAGGCTGCCTACACCTCCCACCTCAGGTACGGCCTTCCTGGGAACGCGCTTCCTCAGGATTCTGGGATAACTCGTTCCCAGAGTCCTCCCTGCCTTAGCTCCAGAATTCCTTGGATCTGACTCAAAGCAGCGTGTTGAAATCGGGGTTTTTCTCTTGGCCTCGCAGTGCGGGTGACTGGATTGGGTTCTCCAAGATGGGGAATTTAGGGAATTTCCAATTGGATTAAGGGGGACTTGTGCAACCAGATTTCTTTGGAATCCTCAGATCTGAGGTTTTAAATTGGAATTTTGTGTCTCTGTCTGGGCATTTAATCTCAGTTTCCTTTGGTTTAAATCCATAATTTCATGGCCTGGGAGGAAAAGTCCATCCTACATTACTGATCAGGTGAAGAATGCAGATCTTAATGAACTGAGGCATTTTAATTGCATTTAATTATCTGTTCCAGCTCTTCAAAAACTCCCTATCTGCTGGCTTTCTGAACATGCTGGAAATTTCTTAAATGGTACAAGGAGCAATTCAAAGGAAAGGACTCTTCCCAAAAGGCCTGAATTGAAACAATTAAACAGTTAATGAGTTTCGGTTTAACTTAACTGAAGTTGTGCTCCATTTTTAACAGAAAAATCCATGAGTCTGGGCAGGAGAGGAAACTCCTGCCTGTCTATTGGATGATGGTTCCACCCACAAATGGCTCAAATCCCACAAACCATGACAAAGATCCCAACGGAGGGACGTGGGATGGGACACCAGAAACCTCGGGGTGTGAGCGAGATGCTGGGAATTCATACATTGCTGAAACAGAGAGGAGCAAGGAGCAAGAGGAATTCCAGAGGGCTGAAGGAAGGAACAAAGATGGAGGTGGAATGAGTGTGAAGGGTGAGGAGCCGGGAGACTATGACACCGGATACTTGGAAGTGGAAGGAAGCAGGGACAATGAGGAATGTTCTGAGGAGGAGGAGGAGGAGGAGGAGGAGGAGGAGGAGGAGGAGGAGGAGGATGAAGCCTCAACAGAGAAAGACAGCAAAGAAGCTGAAGCAGGGTTCCAACTAAAGAAAGCCAGTAAAAGTACAGCCAGCAAGAAATCCATCTACGTGATCCACTGTGACAAGTGCCAGGAGCAGTTTGTTTCCCGGAAAAAATACGTGGATCACTGCCGGGATACGCACCAGAGCCTGCCCGGCAAGGCATACCGGTGCGAGGTGTGCAGCAAGGCCTTCGCCAGCTACACCAGCTGCAAGGAGCACCGTGCCTGCGTGCACAGCGAGGAGAGGAGATTCTCCTGCAGCCTCTGCCAGGCCACCTTCAAGAGGAAGCGGGACGTGAGGACTCACTCCGTGCGGAAGCACGAGGGCAGGGCCAAGCGGCCGCTGTGCTCCGTGTGCGGCAAGATGCTGAGCTCCTGCACGGCGCTGGTGTTCCACATGCGCACGCACACCGGCGAGAAGCCCTATGAGTGCGGCGTGTGCCGCTCCAGGTTTGCTCAGCCTTCCCAGCTCAAGATCCATACCAGGTCAGATTCCAGCCTTGCGGGTACGCCAGGATCTCGGGTTCAGTGGGATCTGTGATTAATTCCCTTGTGCAAAGGCTTAGGCTCCATGTTGTGTTTCCCGCGGTTGGGATTTCAACATGGATACCCTGTCCAAACTCACAAGGGATATCAGTTATTTAGGACAAGCTCTAAAATCCCACGTTGCCGCTTGGTGATAAAGAGTGAGTCAGGGATCCTGGAGAAACGGATCCTGAGCCATGCTCGCTCTTGGAGCAAGGAATTACCGTGGGATTTTATCTCCATGTGCAACTCGAAATCCACGCTGCTCAGCTGGAGCTTGACGGGATGAGTTGTTCCCTGGTGGTGTCTGTGCTGGATGTGTCCTCTCCCAGGAGAGGGTGAATCATCTCATGGAATTTCCCGTCTTTCCCCATGATAATCCTTTGTCCTGACAGCTCAAAATCAGGAATGATTTTGGATGTCATCCTGTTTGGGTTGGAACAAGTTAAGGCCAAACAGTACGTTCAGATTTTTCTGATTCTCTGTCATTTTCCCTCCTTTCTCCTTTCCCGTGCTCTGGGCTGTCTGGGACAAAAAGGTGGGCTTTGCGGGGCCTGGAAGTGAGGAAAAGGTAAATTTTAAATGGGAATTTTACTCCCAGAGTGTAGCACCTGTACCTGGAAACACTCAGTTTTCTGAGGGAGCAGAATTTCCTTTTCCTACCACACTAAAAACCCAAACATACTTTCAAATCCAGTATTTTAGGGATCAAGACCTAATTAATTACTAATCACTGGTGTTTTGTCCCCATTAGATCCCACACTGGGGAGAAGCCCTACATTTGTGAGGACTGCGGGGCTTCCTTCGCCGACAAAGGAAAGCTCACTGGCCACAAAAGGACACACACAGGTGGGAATTAAATATTCCAGGTGGTTTTCCCACCCCTTTCCCATTTTATTGGTGAGACATGAAATAAATGCCCTTTTATTTTTTATTGTTTTTTTTGTAACTTGTGGAAGAGTATCCAAGTACCAGGAAGGAATTCATAGGGATAGAAGGACTTTTAGCCTGGAAGAAAGGAGGCTCTGGAGGGACTTTGTTGCTTTCCACAACCCCCTGACAAGAGCCAGGGGGAATTTGGGCTCTACTCCCAAAGAACAAGGGATAGTATGAGAGAAGTGTCCTCAAGTGGTGCCAGGGGAGGTTCAGGATATCAGGAAGAATTCCTTCATGGAAGGGGTTATCAGGCATTGGGATGGGATGGGATGGGATGGGATGGGATGGGATGGGATGGGATGGGATGGGATGGGATGGGATGGGATGGGATGGGATGGGATGGATTCCCAGGGGACAACTGGATGTGGCACTGCTTGCCAAGGCGACGAATCAGGCACAGGTTGGACTTGATGCCCATTTTCCAGCTTGAGTTCTGCGATTTGCAGATCGACCCCGAAGGACCAAATTCCCCTTTCTGGGAGAATTCCTGATGTCCGGTTTCTCTTCCCTCAGGAGAGCGGCTCTTCAGGTGCGATGTGTGTGGGAAGCACTTTGCCACCAACGAGTACCTCAAGTGCCACAAGCGCTGTCACCTGGGAGCCAAACCCTACAGTTGTGAGGTTTGTGGGAAAACCTTCGGACTCAGAGCCTCTCTGGCCCAGCATAGCCACGTCCATGCAGGTAATTCCAGGACTGGGAAAAGGAATGGGAGCCTTGTGGCGCTTCCCAGGGCAGATGGGGACGTTTCATCCCGTTGCTGAATCAGGGGATCCAGCAATCATTTGGGCTGGAAAAGAGCTCCAAGGTCATCACTGTGCCCAATCCGCACCTCGTCACCAGCCCAGAGCACTGAGTGCCACATCCAGGCCTTCCTTGGACAGCTCCAGGGATGGGAATTCCGTTGGGAAGCAGGGCTCGTCCTGAGCCTGGCTCACGGGAGTGTTGTGAAAAACTCAGGCCTGGATTGTGCAGCTGAAGGAATTTGGAGTAGAGCATGACTGCTGTTGGGAAATAGTTATCATGGAATGGCTGGGATTGGAAGGGACCTTGGGGATCATCCCATTCCACCCCCCTGCCACGGACACCTTCCACACTCCCAGGCTGCTCCAAGCCCTGTCCAGTGTTTCCTTGGACATTTCCAGGGAAAGGGCCGGAGAGGCTGCTGCTCTCTCCTGGCTGCCCCTAACACCGCGTTTGCTGGGATTGTTGTTCCCAGAGACCCGTCCCTATTTCTGCGAGCAGTGTGGGAAGGCCTTCACGCAGCAGGGAGCTCTGCGGCGGCACCAGCGCATCCACACCGGCGAGAAGCCCTACAAGTGCCGCGCCTGCGAGAGGACCTTCACCGACATGTCCACCCTGCGCCGACACGTGGCGGTAGGACATCCCACGGGATCTTCCTGCTCCTCAGTGCCACCTCCAGAGTGCCAGCGCCCCCCCAGCAGCGGGAATTTCCAGCCCTGGGGTGAGGGAGTGCTAGGGATGAGTTTCAGGGAAGCGTGGTGAGCCGCCATCTTCAGATCTGTTCCTGAGGTTTGTGGGGTTTTCCCTCCCGCTGCTGGCTGCCAATCCGGTCATCTCCCAGTCCTAGGGGGAAATTGTGGCTGGAAGTGGCTGGGTACGGCACTTCCTGATGGCCATAATCTCCAAGATCTCCTTTAAAATATTCCATGGAAACGTTTGAGGAAGGACCTGGGATTTTAGGATTTTTATGGGTTAAAAATCTGCAGGCTGCAGAGTCTCCCATGCTTTTACCCTCATTCCAGCCCCGTAGCACGGCGGTCCATCTGACCTTGTGCTGCACATTAACAGGAATTTCCAGCATTGTGCTGGAAAATGCTGAGTTCAGCTCTTCCCGGAGACCTCCAGGTCCTGGAAGTGACAGCGAAGGCAGAACAGGAGGTTCCCTTCCAGCTCCAAGTGAATGTTTTGCCCGTGTGCTGAAATTCCTGCTGATTTTGGAAGCATTCCATGGCAGCAGAGCCAGAAATTCGGCACGCAGTTGGCAAAAGAGCCTTGTTTGTGTTTGAGCTGAGACTTGGAGCGCAGGATCGTGGGGTTATCCCGAAATTGTTTGATTCAGCTCTGGATGAGGTAAATTATTTGGCAGTTCAAAATCAGATCTAAACCTTTCCCTGTCCCGCTCCCTTTGTTTTTTTGGTTTTTTTTCCCAGATCCATGACCGGAACGCTCACTGGAGAAGCTTCTTGATCGACCTCACACAAAAAAAAGACCACAATTGGTCCAAAATCGAGACTGTAGCAGAAGCACATCCGGGAGGAGATCCCATGCTGGAAATTTGGTCCATTGGCCACGGGAAACTTTATAAACCAGAAAGTGCTAAAGCAGCAGCAGCAGCACACGTGACACCTGGCCTTGGGGACACCGGGGACACTGACCCCTCCCTTTTGTACTTGTAAAGTCCATTTGAGCCCCAAAACGGGGCGCTTTGAGACCCAGTGATGGGAATTACCCTTTGGAACGCAGGGAATCGTCCCGAGCGGTCTCTGCAGCTGCCTCGGGAACTGGACTGCAGGTGGTAAAGGGGTAATTCCTCACGAAGGTATTTATTCCGCTGAAATATTTGCATCTGTCCAGGGGTTTATTTCTCCCAAAGCTGTGGAAGCGTCCCATTGGGAATAGGCAGGGCGGGGCGCGTGTTTATATAAACACAGCGCGCTGGAAATCCCCAAGGCCTCCTTTAATAAAACTGTCAGTGCCGCGCAGCCCGTCCCTCCTTCACTTTCCCGGATTTCCCTGGAGAAAACGCGTGAAATTTGGGGATGCCGGGGGGCGGGACAGGCCGCGTTGCCTAGCAACCTGCGGCGCGCTTAATAACGTCACTTCCGGGGTCGTAGCGCGTCAGCGCTTCCGGCCGCGCCCGGGTGTGAGCGGGAGCAGCGGCCAGGAACGAGCCGGGAACAAACCGGGAACGGGCCGGGAGCCGTGAGTGCCGCAGCTATGGCGGGCTATCCCCGCTCGCCTTTTCCTTCTCTCTTTCCGCCTTATTCCACCGCACTCCTCTTTTTCCCCGATTTTTTCCCTCCTCTTCCCCCCCTCCCTTCTTCTCCCATCCCTTTTTTTCTCCGCCTCCCCTTCACCTCACTATTTGCCCCCATTCCTCCCCCTTTCCCCCCCTCCGTCCTTTCTCCCACCCCAGCATTCCCATGAGATCCAGCGTCCTTTGGAAATGGGATTGGGCACTCCGGAGTTCTCCATGATTTCAGCAGCAGCCGCCTGAGAATCCTTTCCCCATTCCCCTTTGGCCTGGAGCTTTTTGCCTCTTTCAAGCCAGTTTTGCCTCTGGAAGGGGAGGTATTCCTGGGAAACGAACAGACCTCAGATGGGAATTGAAGGGGTAGTTGTGCAATAACATGGGAAGCAGTTAAAAATCATTTTATCAGGGTAAAAAAGTGGCTTTTAGGTGTCACTGACTGTGTATAAAGCGTTGGATGAGGCATCACTTAATTCCCAGGAAACTGAAAGAAATTCCTCAGATTCTGGCAGGAACAGGGTTGGACTCCACAGATTCCTCAGAGGACGACCTTTAAATCCATAGAAATCTGGTTTGGTTTGGGGTCAGACAGTTCGGAAAATACCCCAAAATTTCTGTTATTTTACAAACTAGAGCAGCTTCAAACATTCCCGGGAAATGGAGCCTGATGAAAGGTTGGAAATGGGCCTTTAAGTTCAGGCTATGAGTCCATTTGGAGGTGTTCCCATAATTTTTGGGATTTTTGGTGCATGGAGACAATTAGCCATCAAATCAGAGCATGGAATTTTATGTGGAAACCATTTTCAGGCAGTTCTTTAGGTTTGAGGTTAACTTTTGCTTAATCTTGCCTTGCTTTTATTGCCTGCTGAGGCCAGGAATCATTCTTGAATTCCAGGTGCTTTGACTTGGATCCAGCTCTGTTTGCTCCATCGCTGTCCCAGCTTCTGACAGCCCAAAGGGTTTCATGGAAAATGAGGGTTGGGATTTTAGCTCAGCTTCCTTCAATCCATGGTTTTGTTGAGGATTTGGAGATCGGTCCGAGGTTAGATTAAATAATCTTGGAGCTCTTCACAATAATTCCATGATACTCAGTCCCCAAAGAGTTTCATGGAAAAACAGTGTTGGATTTTAAGCCCAGCTTCCCTCACTCCATAGTTTTGTTGAGGATTTGGAGGTCTGAGGTTGGATGAGATCAACTCGGAGCTCTTCCCAACCCCGGCAATTCCGTGAAACTCCCGGCCCCCGGCCGCCGCAAACCGGCGGAATTCCACCGCCCTGACGCGGTATCTCGTTAGCAGGGAGAAGAAGGATGGAGAGCAACCCCGTTCTGCTGGAATCCAAGTCCTCCCCCATCAACCTGCTGAACGAGATGCAGCAGCTGCGGCTGCTGGGCCACCTGTGCGACGTCACGGTCAGCGTGGAGTACCAGGGCGTGCGCGCCGAGTTCCCGGCCCACAAAGCCGTGCTGGCCGCCACCAGCAAGTTCTTCAAGGAGGTTTTCCTCAACGAGAAGCCCGTGGACGGGCCCCGGAGCAGCGTGTTCCTCAACGAGGTGCAGGTGGCGGATTTCGCCTCCTTCCTGGAGTTTGTGTACACGGCGCGCGTGGAGGTGGAGGAGGACAGGGTGCAGCGCATGCTGGAGATCGCCGAGAAGCTCAAGTGCCTGGATCTCTCCGAGACCTGCTTCCAGCTGAAGAAGCAGATGCTGGAATCCGTGCTGCTGGAACTGCAGAACTTCTCAGAGTCGCAGAATTCCGAGGAGGAGAGCACCGTCGCTCCCGAGCAGGAGCCTCCGGATTCTTCCTTAGCTGCGCCCGAGGGGCCGGCTTCCAAACCCAAGGAGAATGGGGAAAAAAAGAAGGAAGCGCCGAAGGCTCCTTACACCAAGATCCGCAGGGCAAGCGGGCGGCTGGCCGGCAGGAAGGTCTTTGTGGAGATCCCGAAGAAGAAATACACCCGGCGGCTGCGGGAGCAGCAGCGGAACGCCGAGGAGGAAAAGGGCGAGCAGGAGCAGGAGGAGACCTCCGGCAAAGCCGAGGGAACCTCTGCGGAGAAGGCCGAGGAGGACAGAAAGCGACGCGGCGGCGGCGCCGCCGGCTTCAAGTGCGGCACGTGCCAGAAGGAATTCCTGTACGAGAAGAGCTTCCTGAAGCACGTGCAGCAGAGCCACGGCGCAGCGCCGGCGGCGCCGGAGTTCCGCTGCGAGACGTGCGCGCAGACCTTCGCCAACCGCTGCAACCTGCGCAGCCACCAGCGGCACGTGCACAGCAGCGAGCGCCGCTTCCCCTGCGAGCTCTGCGCCAAGCGCTTCAAGAGGAAGAAGGACGTCCGCAGGCACGTGCTGCAGGTGCACGAGGGCGGCGGCGAGCGCCACCAGTGCCACCAGTGCGGCAAGGGGCTCAGCTCCCGCACGGCGCTGCGCCTGCACGAGAGGACGCACACGGGCCACAAGCCCTACGGCTGCCCCGAGTGCCAGGCCAAGTTCTCGCAGCCCTCGGCGCTCAAGACGCACATGAGGTAGGGGACAGGCTCCGCCTGGGCTCGGGGCGCGGCCCTCGGGGAATCACAGGTTCCTTGTTTCTTCTTTTGGGGCCTCCCTGATCCGTGGTTTCTCTTTTGGGGCTTCCCAAATCCCTGTCTTCTCTTTCAAGGCCTCCCAGATCCCTGTTTTCTCTTTTGGAGCTACCCAAATCCCTGTTTTCTTTTTCAGGGCTTCCCAGATCTCTGTTTTCTCTTTCAGGGCTTCCCAAATTCTTTTCTCTTTCGGGGCCTCCCGAGTCCCTCTTTTCTCTTTCAGGGCCTCCCAAATCCCTGTTTCGGGCCTCCCAAATCCCCATTTTCTCATCATGTCCAGGTGGGATTCCTCCAGCACATCCTTCAAGACAATACAAAGACAAAGTGTGGAAATATTTGGGAAGGCTCTGGCAGGGTTTCCAATGGAAAAACACTGGATTTGGGGGTGAAGCAGGGCAAATAATGAATCTGGGAACAGGCGGAGGTGGCATCACCAATGTCACCCACACACGGCTGGGTTTTATCTGTCCCAGGGTGTTTTTATCAGGGAAATAATCATCCCTGAGAGGTTTTAATCTGATTTCGTCAGTATTTTATCTACCTCAGGGCATTTTGATAAGGGAAAAACCATCCCCGAAGGGTTTTTAACCTCATTTTATCTTTCTGAGGGTGTTTTTATCAGGGCAGAAGGGGTTGAACCTGATTTTTTTCCTTTTTTTAAAATCTGTCTCAGGCCAGACCCTTTTTCATGAAGGCAGAAATCATCTCTGAGGGGATAAACCTGATTTTATATGTTAATTTATCTGTCCCAGAGCATTTTTATGAGGGTAAAAATAATTTCTGAGGGACTTCAACGTGATTTTATCAGTTATTTCATGTGTTTCAGGGCAGACATTTTGATCAGGACAAAAAATCTTCTCTGAGGGGTTGAGCCTGATTTTATCACTTTCGTTTTTCTGAAGGTCTTTTTCTCAGGGCAGAAATCAAACTGTGAGTGGCTTGAACCTGATTTTATCAGTAATTTTACCTTGTCTCGTGGTAGAGACAATTTTATCAGAGTAAAAAATCTTCTCTGGGCTGTTTAATCTGATTTTTATCAGTTATTTTACCTGTCCTGGGCCAGAGGCATTTTAATGAGGGAGAAAAATCCTCTCTGAGGGGTTAAGCCTGATTTTTTTTTCTGTTCACAGAGCCCTTTCAGGAATTTTGGACACTGGAAACTCAACACTGCCTTAATTTGGGTGTGGTGGGGATTTCTCATCCTTTGGGATGGATTTTACCACGTGGATGTGCTGTTCCAGGAGAAGCAGCCATCCCCAATCCCCCTGTGAAGCTTTCCCTTACATCCCAAAGGATTGGGCGCCACAACCGGCAGAAATTTTCTAAATTTAATTTTTCTAATTTGAAAAATTTCGTTTTCCCGATGTGGGTGTCAATGCAGCAGGGGAAGTCCATGGGAATGAGGGAGAGGCTCATCCTGGAGTTTGAAAATTCCTTTTTCCATGCAGGATCCACACGGGGGAGAAGCCCTTTGTGTGTGATGAGTGTGGGGCCCGCTTCACCCAGAACCACATGCTCATCTACCACAGGCGCTGCCACACAGGTGAGGCTGGAAAACTGGGAAAATCCAACCCCGCACATTCCAAGGAAACTGCTGCCTTCAGGAAAGGCTGCTTTTAATCTGCATTTTTATGGATAAAACGAGATGTCATCTGTCAGGTGGGATTTGCCTGGGAAAGGGTTCCCAAGAATATCCCGTGGTTTTAAGATGAGGGAGGGTTGATTTAAATGGGATTTGGGGAAGAAAATCCTCCCCTGTCAGAGTGGCAAGGCCCTGGAAGAGTTTTCCTAAAGAAGCTGTGGATTCCCCATCCCTGGAATTGTTCCAGGCCAGGTTGGGAGTGGCTTGGAGCAGCCTGGGTTAGGGGAAGGTGTCCCTGCCCCTGGAATGGATTGGAACTGGGTGATTTTTAAAGGTCCCCAAAGTGAGGACACGCTCTGTGGGAATTCTGAGGGATATTTAAGGGCATTCCCAAAGTTCTGCTGGTTTAATCCTTCTTTCCCTCCTCCCCACCCCCCCACCCCCACCCCCCCCCCCCGCAAACCACTTTAGGGGAAAGGCCTTTCATGTGTGAAACCTGTGGGAAGAGCTTTGCCTCCAAGGAATACTTGAAACACCACAACCGGATCCACACGGGATCCAAGCCCTTCAAGTGTGAGGTTTGCTTCCGGACCTTTGCCCAGCGGAATTCCCTGTACCAGCACATCAAAGTCCACACAGGTAGGATGTGTCCCTTTCCTGGGATTACACACAGGTAGGGTGTGCCCCTTTCCTGGGATTGCACACAAGTAGGATGTGCCCTTTTCCTTGGATTATACACCCCTCACCACTGCAATATTCCAGCAAGGAATTCTCGGCCAGGTTTTTCCCTGCTTGACGTGTTGTGTTCTCCCCTTCTCCCACTAGTCCTGAGTGACATCAGTTCCCTGGAATGCTTCCACAGGCTGTGGAGACACCTTAATAACCTGCCAGGATCATTGGTGATGGAGAGCTCTGGTTTAGCTCCAAAGGTTTATCCAGGGAAGGAGGAAAATGGGATCTGTTTCGAAACAGGGAGTCTGTGGCGTGGTCGGAGCGATCCCGGGGCTGGGGGTGGCTCAGGGAGGGATTCTTGGGAAGGAATACTTGGATTCTGGGCAGGACTTGAGTCTGTGATGGAAAAATCCATGGAAAAATGGAGTGGCAGCACAGCTTTATGGGACTGGGAGGAACCCGCCGCCTCCAGAGGGGTCAAACTTCAACAGCCTTTGCACCACCAGGGTGTTTTCCCTGGGGCTTTTCCCTGGGGATTGCTGGGCATTCCCGAGGCACAGCAGCTGAGGATTCCCACATTCCTGTGTCGCTGTGTCCCAGGGGAGCGGCCGTACTGCTGCGACCAGTGCGGGAAGCAGTTCACGCAGCTGAACGCGCTGCAGCGGCACCACCGCATCCACACCGGCGAGAAACCCTTCATGTGCAACGCCTGCGGCAGGACCTTCACCGACAAATCCACGCTGCGCCGCCACACCTCGGTACTGCCCCCGTCCCCATCCCAGTCACCGTCCTGGGAGCGCCTCCCGCCTTCCTGGGGTTCCCTGGATCGGTGGGTCAAGCCCGGAGCGGACTTCAAAGTGATGGAGGGAAGGAGTTCTTCCCTGGGAGGTTGGGAGGCTGCTGGCAGAGTTTTCCCAGAAGGCCTGTGGGTGCTGCATGCCTGGAATTGTTCAAAATCAGGTTGGACAGGGTTTGGAGCAGCCTGGGTAGGGGAAGGTGTCCCTGTCCATGGCGCGAGGTGGGACCGAATGAGCCTTAAGATCCCTTACCTCCTAAACAATTCCGTGACTCCAGAACAAAAACCTTTTCTCTACCAGCATCAAACATAAGCTTGATCCAAACTTCTTGTCATCCCATACCCAGCCTTCTGTCTCCTGGTTACTCCTTTGCAGATCCACGACAAAAACACCCCTTGGAAGTCCTTCCTGGTCATCGTGGAAGGAGCCTCAAAGAACGACACGGAAGGGCACAAAACGGAGCTTCCCGATGAGGACTACGAAGTGTCCCCCAAAATCCCAGAAAAGCTGCTGTCCTTCCCAGAGAACAGCTCCTACCAGAGCATGGCAGCAGTCCCAGGAAGTGGGAATTCCAGCACGGACTGTAAGGCCTCTGGAGCACAGGAAGCCCTGCTGGGAGAACTCACTGTGCTCCACACGCAGATGGACTCTGGGCAGTCCCAGCTCCATGCCCTGGTGAACATGGAATAATTTGGGATTGCCTCCTGCTCCTGAGGGTGCACCCCCTGTACAGTCCTTGGCCTGAGGGAGGCCGGTGGTGGGAAGCTGGGAAGGAGAGGATTTTCAGCTTTCCTCTGGAAATTCCTTCCCCAGCTCCATTTCCTGATGGTCAGGCAGGGTGGCACCACACCAGGGAATTTGTGGGAGTTGATTGCTTGGGAATTCAGGGGGTGGCTCAGGTACCTTGGTGGTGCAGGTTTTCCAGGGAATTGAATGCCACATGGACAATCAGGAGAACCGATGTTTCTCCATGACATTCGCTGTGTTTTCCCCAGTGGAATTTCATCCAGGAAAAGTCTGGCTAAATTTGCTTTTCAGGAATTGTTGGTTTTTCTCTGTTTTTGCCAAAGATCCCAAAGAGAGGGAGCAGCTTTGGAGTTTGGAGTCTCTGAGCAGCAAAAAGGGGCAGGTGGCAGCCAAGTGCTACTTCCTTGGTTTTGCAATTCCATGGAAACCGGAGTAGTCTGGCACTTGGGTCCTGTCAGTTCTCACCTTCCAGATGCTCCAGCTCCCATGGAATTGGGCATTTAGGAGACCAAAACATCTCCTAGAATGAAATCTGAGGAAGGCTCAGTTCAGAGGCTTTTCCTGTGCTATTTTAGTGGACTAGGATTTGGGGGAATTTCCCCTGGACAGGGAAGGAGTCTTGGAGTGTTGTCCAGCTGGGCTGACTCATGGGTTTTTTTTTGGTTTTTTTTTTTTTTCACAACAGCAACTCACGTGGCTATGATTTAATGCTTCAAACCTCGGGATGGGCTTCCCAGTGTAAAAACCCACAGCTTTTCCCATTCCTTTGCCTGTTCCTGTAGTATTCCCACAGCAATTCCTCAGCTGAAGCTGCAAGCAGAACTTTGGGAATGGTAAGCACAATCCAGCCTTGGTGAGATCCAGCAATAAAGACCCCCCCCCCTCTCCCCACCTGTGGCACAGAGCTATTTTTTGGGATAAAAGGATGGCAGAGGCATTCTCATGGAATTCTAAGCTGGAAAAAAGGGAATTTTTATACCAGAGGACATTTCCAAGAGGTTATATTTGAGATATTTATTCCTGCTGGAGCTCAGTTATGCCCAGTGGAAGGAAAAGGGCTGTAGATATATTTAAAGGCTGAGCAGTTGGATCTGGAGCCGGGGAATGTTTTGTACTCTGGGAACATATGGAAGCGAGTTGCTTGTTTGAGCTGTTCCTATTAAAATATGGAATGTGGAGACCTCCCAGTGACTCAGTCGTATCCAATGGGACACTTTGGGATAGTGACAGGCTTGGAAAGTTCACCTGGAGAAGGTTCACTGGAAACCTCAGAAGGGCCCCTCAGGGAAAAGTAGAAGGGATTCTTCATCAGGAATTGAAGTGACAGGACAAGAGGGAGGGAATGGCTTCCCAGTGACAGAGGGGGAATTCAGGTGGCATTATGGGAAGGAATTATTTCCTGTGAGGGTGGGGAGGCCCTGGAAGAGTTTTCCCAGAGAAGCTGTGGCTGCCCCATCCCTGGAAGTGTCCAAGGGGCTTGGAGCAACCTGGGATAGTGGCAGGTTTCCATGGAACAGGATGAGCTTTAAGGTCCCTTCCCACCCAAACCCCCCCCCATGATTCCAAACAGGAATTGAAAGAATCACACCCCCCTCCCAGCCTCCATCATCCCACCATGCTCCAGCCTTTTGAGTTTTCCAGAAGAACCACTTCTCCCTCCTTCCATCCATGATTTTCACTTTATTCATGTACAGAGTCACACCAAACATGATAATTCTTGCTAAGGCCATTTCCTTAAATAAGTTTTCCGAGTAGAGAGTGATGGAAGTGGGGCAGGAATACAGCGGGAGTGGCAGAATTGTCACCTGGGAACCGTCACAATTCACCATGGATACAGCGGAGGACGTGCTGGAGCTACTCACACACAACTACCAGGTGTAGGGATGGAGTAACAGCCCTCCTGCTACTCCTGTCCTACAACACCGACACAGGGAACAGCAACAGAACCAAAAAAACACCGGGAAAAGTGGAGCCTTCCAAGCTGTGCTTCCCCTCATCCCGGCTCCCACAGCGCTGGACGCCAGACAAAGCCATTCCTGAGGGTGGGAATGGGTGAACTCAACGTGCTTCCAAGCCTGAGGCTGGGAGATCCCCCCCTGCCTCCCAAGCCTGGGCTTTTCCATCTCTTTGGGATGAACACAAGGACCTGTGGGAAATAAAGAGATCGGGAAGGGTGGGGAAACACCAAACCAAGGAGTATTTGGCAGGGGTGGGGATTTTTGGTTTTCAGAACTTTAGAGCCCAATGAGCCAAGCTCCATCCAAAGCCCAACATTCCAACCTGACTTTTTCCAGAGGAAAAGATGGGCTGGGGCTGCCTGGAGCCTCCAGAACAGCCCTTCATGAATGACTTCACTCTTCCCAAAGAGTGACACATTGCACAAGCTCCCGACACATCCCTGAAAAACCAGGCAGCTCAATCCACTCTCCTTAACCACACATCCACCAATTCCTGCAGGAATTTCTCAACTTTTCCCAAGCAGATTGTGGTCCCCTGCCACCTGAATTCCAGCGAGGCTCCCGTGGGATCAACACCCGTGTGCAGCATCCTGAGGGGTCGGAATTTAGGAACTGTGCCCAGCACACGCGGAGGGTGAGGTACAAAACCAGATCCTTCCATGGGTGGAATTATTTGGGAAATGGAGGGATGGGATGCACCATGAGCTAAAGTGGAAATCAATCCAAGAAGATGGAAACCAAGCAGGACCTAGGGCCGACACCGATCCCAGCACTCCTGGAATGCCTTTGGCGTGGTGGGGGTGTGTGGGATATTCCCAATTCCCAAAGCGTCTGGCTAGCACCACTTCCAGACCCCCAAATCCAAGTGTATCCAACACTCAAGAGCAGGAAGATGGGAACACAACGGGCTGGAACCACTTATTGGTACTGTGCTGGCCTGGATGGAATATTTACATGCTGGAATCAACGGAACAGCAGGAAAACTGGGAACTGCAAGTGCAGGCACCGGGATGAGCGGGACCAAACCCAAGGAGCAGGACGAGGAGGAGGAGGAATTCTTCTCCAAGGGCTTCTCCCACCTCACATCCGCCCGGAGCTTCACCACAGAGCGGGGACTAAAGAAACACAGTGAGCCACGGGAGTGGGAAGCGACGAAAGAAAGCGCGGGATTGGGTCGGGAATTCCCGAAAAGTCCTCGGCTGGAGGTGGGAAGGGCCCGCGGGCGTCACTTGAGGTCGCCGTCGCCCTCGCCCTGGATGGTTTTCTTGATGCGCAGCAGCATCGTGGTGAGCCACTGATCCAGCCGCGAGATGGAGTCAAATTCCTTCACCTGGCACCGGCAAAAAACGTGGATCAGGGAGTGGGAGGGGATGGGAACGGGGAGTGGCAGACACGAGCTCCTCCTGGGAATAAAGAGGAGGGAAAGAGGAGAGAAAAGGGAGGGGGGGAATGCAAAGAAGGAAAGTAAAGGGAGAGAGGAGGAAAAAAAGAGGGGGAAGGGGAAAAAACAAGGGGAAAGTGGGAAAAAAAACAAGGGGCAAAAACAAGGGGCAAAAAGCAAGGGAAAGGGGGAAAAATAAGGGGACAGGGAAAAATAAGGGAAGGGAAAGGGAGGGGGAGATAAGGGGAAAAGGAGGGAAAAGGGGAAAAAATGGAAACAAAGGCAGAGGGGAAGCAAGTGCAAAAGCAAAGAAAAGGGGAAGGGGAAAAACAGGAAAGGTGGTAAAGGGGAGGAGAGGGAAAAGGGGAAGAAGAGGAAAAAGGGGAAGAAGAGGGAAAAGGGGAAGAACCAAGGGGAAAGAGGGGGGAAAACAAGGCGGGGGGGAAACAAGGAGAATGGAGGGAAAATCAAGGAGAATGGGCAAAAACACATGGGGAAAGTGGGGAAAAACAAGGGAAAGGAAATAAAAGAGAAAGGAAAAAAGAGAAGTGGGAAAAGGGAAAGGCAAAAATGGGGGGAAGGAAGAAGGGAAAGAAAGGAGGGAGGGGGAAAAGGGAAGGGGTGAAAAGGAGGAAGGGCAGAAAAATAAGGGGCAAGTGGGAGGGAAACAAGGGAGAGCAGAGGAAAAACAGGGAATGGAGGCGAAAAAAATGGGAAAAAAGGGAAAGGCACAGGGCCCCAGTCCAGAGAAAAGTCTCTCCAAACCCACCCTGAGCACTTTAGGCTCCTGTCAAACACCAAAGGAGCCAACCCAGGATTTGAACTCTCCAGGAAAACCCAGGAATGGTAAAGGAGGAAGCTGGGACCTTGCTGGAGCAGCTCTGTCCCTGGCCCCTCTCCACAGGTTCCCAAATCCTGAACAGGGCACAGGCATCCCAAAAAAAGAGAAGGAAGAAGCAGCATTCCCAAGTGAACCCATGAGTACTCACTGCTTCGGTGTAGGCCTCGCTGTTCTGCTCCTCGTGAGCTTCCAGCAGTTTCTGGGGAAACACCAGGAAAAATTAGGGAATGCTCTGTTCCTGCATGCTCCCACTCCATCATCTCATCCCAGGGAACAAAGACCCATGGAATGCACCCACCACAAATGGGGATCTGGGCCAAACCTAGGGAAAAGTGAGGCTGATGTCCTCTAAAATGCTGGGAGAAAGGAGCAAACCCCTGGAAAAGTGGAAAATTCCCCTGGTTACTCACTTTCAATAGCTTGCATTCCCGGGAATCTGTGAAAGCCGGGAACATTTCTTCGTATTTCTCCAGCGCAAGCTGGAAGAAAGAAGAGATCCCTACACACACCATTCCCATTTTTTTCCCACAGGATTTGCCTTCCCATCCTCAAACTTGGGAAAATGTCCACCAGGAATCCAGCGTGGCAGTGGCACATCAAGAATTCCAGCCACTGCCAAGGAGGGACCAGGGATTTTGGGATAATGAGCTCACTGAGCTTCTCCCAGCTGGCCGAGGCTGGATTGTGAATTCTGGGATAACTGACCTTAGCATTCAGCTCATCCACGATGAAGTGGCACAGGGCAGCTTTGAAGAAATATTCCTTGGCGCTGTACTTGAGCAAAGGGTTATCCATCGTGTTTGTTCCCACCTGGACAAAAAAAAAAAAACAAACATGGAATAAAAGGGGTCAAGAAAGAAAAGCCTGGATTCAACCTATTCAAATTCCAACCTGAGGCACTGAGGACTGGGAATAAAAGGTGTGGAAAAACTGCCAAAAAGCTGTTGGGAAGCAAGGAGGTTTTGAACTCATCCCAAGGGAAGTCAGATCCCACCAGGCAGGTCTCTGGTCGATGAGGAAATGGAAAAATGCATCCATTTGGGAAAAAACTGCTCCAGCATGAACCCTCTGGAAGTGCCAAGCGGCACTGCTGGTATTCCCAGGTAAATATCCAACCAGGGCAGAGCTGATAAATCCAGGAGGGAATTTTCTGCCAAAGGGTGTTGTACATACATTCAAAGGGTAATTTTGATGGATTTCTTTTCCTAGTAACCCTGAAAAATCATGGATGTGGCACTTGGGGACACTTGGCCATGCTGGGGGAACAGTGGGACTCTGACCTCAGAGAGCTTCTCCAACCTAAACAATTCCCTGATTCTGGCAGTTCTGCCAACCCCCCCCCCCGTGCCGTTTTCCTTGGGAAGAGGTGCCATTCCCATGGGATTTGGCAGCTGACCTGCTCGTAGATCTCGATGGCTTTCTGGTACTGCTCCAGCTGCGCTGCGTACGCTGCCACCTTCAGCAGACACTTGTTGGCCGAGCTGCAACCACATCCTGAAAATCAGGACCTGAATCCTGGGAATTCACCAGCCCACACCCACCACCCCTTCCCAGAGAGTAAAGTGGGAACCCACAGCTGGGATTTAGAGGAATTCTCATGGAATAGCCCAAATTAGAAGTGTGCTGGTTCTGGGTGTGTCTGGGATGAATCCCTGCTCCAGCCCTTCCCGCTGATCCCAAGGACTTGCCTGTTGGATTCTTCTCCCTTGTAATAATCTGCAGCCTGCTCGTAGTGTGCGATGGCCTGGGGACAGAAATGTGGGATCAGTCATCATTCCCATGATAAAGCACCCCAGGGGACAGCACTGGCACTCAGGGAGAGAGAGAGAGAGAGGATCCAACAGAGCAGAGCCAAGGAAGGACATCCTTGCCTGGAAAAGAACCCCTAAAACCCCATCCAGTTTTATCCTGCAAAATTCCAGTAGGAGATCTGCAGCCGGATTCCTGCTCAGGGAGCGTGGAAGTGGGAATGAGGGAATCAGTGGTGATGTGGGAACTAAAAATGACAGAAAATGGCTCCGTGACATTCCCAAAGCACTTTTCTAACGGAAAATACCGAGGTGGATTCTCACTGGAACACTGAGCCAGTGCTGCTGGCACAGGGACACACCAGAGGCTTGGAAATGCTCCATGGAAGCCTCCAGGCTGGGAAAACCATTGTAACTCCAACTCAGGGCTGGAATGCACCTACACCATGGGATGGGAGACAGGAATTCTCGAGCTCAGGGCAAGGAAATCCCAGGAATGGTTTGGGTTGGAAGGTTGTTCACCTCCACCGAGGGAACAACTCCCACTATCCCAGGCCACTCTGGAGCTTGGCATCCAACACTTCCAGGGACGCGGCCAAGAGGTCCAAGAGGAAACCAGAGGTTTCCTGGGAAAGCTGCGCTGATGACGTCCCCACCGTCCCCTGACCTTCTCGATGTCCACCAGCTCGGCCTCGTAGATCTCGGCGATGGTGATGTGGTGCTTGGCGGCGATGGTGAAACGGCCCTGGGGGCGGGAAGGGAGTGGGATGAGGTGAGGAGCGGCGCTCCCGGGAAGCCGCGCGGCACTCCCGGCAGTGGGAATGGCCTTACCATGTCCGTGTAGATATCGATGGCTGCATTTAAGCAGTTGATGGCCTCTGCAGCATGTGTGAGAGACAACAGCGTCAGCCACGCCCCCCTTCCCAAATCCCACCCGGCAGGGAATATCTACCCACAGTGAGGGCTCTGGAACGAGCCCAGCCCCAGCACCCCCAGCAATTCCCAAAGGGAATAAACACCAGGATGACCTAACCCCGAGTTTGTTGGCTGCATCCCCCCATCGGAGCAAACTTCAAGGGATCGGCTCCAAAACGCTGCTGTTTTCCAGGGAATTTGGGAGTTTCACCACTCTCAAAGGGTGTTAGCCACCCTAAGTTTGTTCCCATGTCTTTTGGGATAATGCTGGTGGGAGGTGGGGGATTTATTCCCAGATCTATCCAGGGAAAAGTGGATTGGAGATTTTCCCAAAAATCAAAACCCAGATCCTTTATTCTCATCCCACCAAAGGCCAGGACTGGGGAAAGCCTTGGGGACACAGCAGGAATTCCACTGGGAACCAGCCCACTGCCTGAAGCCATTCCTCAGGAAGCCATTCCCTAAAGCCAAGCCAAACCAAGATGGAAGCTGCCAAAAGTCCCAACACCCTGCAGCATCCCAAAATCCCAACAAACACCAAGAGGAGATGACAGGATATCGCTGACCTCCTGCAGCATCCCAAAGCTCCTTGTGGAAAAGCAAGAGTGCACCTCTGCCACCTCTGCTGGGAACAATCCCAGATTCCACTGCCTTACCTTGAGGATCCGCTTTTTTGTAGGCATTCCCGGCATCCACGAAGCTGGTGGCTGAGTCGTGCTTGCTCTGGAGCTGCATGTGCAGCTTGGCTGCCTGGCAAAAGGCATTTCCTGCCGCTGGAAAAGAAGGAATACCGATCCCGTAAATCCTGGGAATGTGCTGCTTCCAGGACCGAGAGGGATTTAGGGATGAGAGCTTCCCAAGCAGCATCACCAGCTGGCATTTTAAAATTCCTCCAAGATCCTTCAGCTCACTGCCTTTGTCCACTCTCCCAGTATTTAAATAGGAATTGGGTGAACATAGAGACCACCCCCCACTGGAATAATTCACAGCAAGACGTTTGGGATCACCCACACCCCCCTCCCAATCCCAGGATTTGGACTCACCACTCCAGTTTTTGGCGATCTTGAACATGTTGGCAGCCCTGGTATACATCTCACAGGCCTCCTCCACCCGGGTGTTGCCCCTGGAATGCAGGAGGAATGCTCCTGAGGCTGGGCCAGGAGGGAACACAGCTCCAGGGCCAATATTTGGATTAGGAATCCCAGTCTCTCTAGGCTCTGTGAGGCTGATCCCACCCCTCAGTGTGAGAACACTGAAAGAGGAATGCTGGACCTGGGGGCTCTCCTGGGATTCCGAGATGCCAAAGGTCAGATGTTTGGTAAGGAAATGCAAATTTTTCACGGAAATCCCAGAAAAAAAGAGACTCAAGGGGGACCTCCTTGTTCTTCATAACTCCCTGACAGGAGCCAGGTGGGATCAAGCTCTGCTCCCAGATTAAAAAAAAAAAAGGAATCCCGGAATCCTTAAGGTTGGAAAATCCCTCCAGCCCATGAATCCAACATTTCCCCCAAAATCCACGTCCCCAAGTACCACATCCTCACTGCTCTTAAATCGACCTCACAAGAGGCATTATTCCATTTTCTTTTCCATCCCTTGGGAATTCTGGAACTTTTCTTCCCTCCCTCTCTGACTCTGGCAGCTAAGCACTGTTGGTTTGGAAGCACAGGCGGGATTTTTGGATCCCTCCTTGCCCTTGGAAGAAGCCTCTGGCACGAGCCAAAGCCCAGTGGAGGCTGCACTGAGGAATGCTACATCCAGAGAGGCCTCTGGAACAGGACAGGTCCCAGCCCTTTAATCCCAAAAAAATTAGAAATAAAGGAATATTTCCTTCCACAACAGCGCTTGTGAGAGGTGATGGAGCAATTCCAGGAATAGCTCAGCTGGGAAGAAGTAATTTGGCTGGCACTGTGAGGCCTGGACATCCCATTTGCCAGGGAATATGCCAAGAGCCGAGTCACCTCCACCCCCCCCCTTTTTTTTTTTTTTTTGACTCCGTTTTTAGCCCTGGAAATTAAAAATTCCCATCTCGAAATCTCTGCCCATTCCCTCCAAGGATTTTCAGGAATTTGCTCTCCGGATTATGCCCCAGGAACGGGCCCTGACTGATTAATCTGCCAGAGGCCTGAGAGGAATTTCTATTTAAAACTTGTGGATTTTAGGGCGGCCGCAGCCGATTTTTCCGGGCTGATGGATAAAAAAAACTCCCGGCCTTCACAGAGCATCGCTCTGGGGATGTTCTTTCCTTAAAAAAAAACTAAGGAAAAGCAGGAGTGAGGTGGCCAAACCACCCCGTTTTAGGGAGCCTGGAGCAGCCAGGCCCAGGGAAAAGGATGCTCTGCCATTTTCAGTGATAACGCCGGTCGCAGCGCCGGAGTTCCCGGGAATTTCGGGAGAGCCCATCCCTGCCAGGGCGAGATGATTCCCGCCGGGATAAGGCCAGGAGGAGCGGATGAAGGAAGGGACAGGAGCCGCAGAGGCCTCTGTCACATCCCTGTGGCCATGGATGGCCAGGAGCGGCTGCTCCAGGGGGATCCGGGTTTGGATCGGGATGGGAGGGCTCCTGGCAGGGATAAGGAAGACCCTCACCCACAGTGGGAGGCAGGAGTTGGGAAAAAGGGGGAAGAGGTCGGGAAGGAGAGGATGGAGGAAATGGGGAAGGGGGGCAGGAAACAGGGAGGGGGGGGGGGACGAAGGAGTTGTGGAAGGAAGGGACGGAAGAGGTAGGGAAGGAAGGGATGGAAGAGACGGGAGGGGGGCGATCCAGGAGCTGGGAATGGGGGTGTGAAGGGGCTGGAGAAGGGGATCCAAGAGCCGGGGAACTGGGGGGGGCGGGGAGGTGGAGATGCAGGACATGGGCAGGGGGATGCGGGATGCGGGAGCCGCTCACCCGAAGAGCCCCCGCAGGAAGGAGTGCGAGCCCTTGACCCGCTTCTCGGCCTCCGCCATCAGCTGCACGGCCTCCCGCTCCTTGCCGGCGCTGTCCATGGCTCCTCGTGTTTTTTTTTCCTGCTTTTCCTGCTCCCCGTGCTCCTCCTCCTCCGCCGCGGCACCGGGAGCGCGGCGGGGCGGGGCGCGCGCAGGATGCGGGATATGCGCGAGATGCGGGATCCGACGGGATGTGGGATCCGGCTCCTCCCGGCGGGTGCGACGGGAGCCGCGCAGCCGCGGCCCCTTGGGTTATTCCCGAAGGGGGATTCCTTCAGGAGCTGACGCCGAAAGATGGCTTGTGCTTGATGATGTTGAAGGGAATGGGAGCGGGATCCCAGCTTAGTGCTGGAGGTGGGATCTGTGTCGGGTCAATCCTTGTCCTGAAGGTTATTTATGTGTCAGTGTTTCCAGGGAATTACCTCACCTGTAAGGCAGGAGAGATGAAGCTCAGATTCCCGGGGAGGTGGGCTACGCTTTCCTGGGAAAATTCCACACGAAGGATAATCAGGAGGAGGGTCACCTGTGTCCTGCCCCCGTTACCAGAGCGTGCATTTGGGTTGTTCAAAAACGCCCCTGGAAGGGGTGAGCCCTGTACGGGGAAAACCGGGACATTCCTGCCTGATCTCTCCCTTGCGCACCCGGGCCGAGGGAATCCCATAACCCTGAACCCGCCGAACTACAATTCCCGGCGCGCGCCGCCGTCGGCGCGCTGCGTGACGTCATCTCCCCGCGCCTGCTGTCTCTATGGCGACGCTGGTGCATCTCGGCGTCGCTCCCATGGGAACGTCCCTCATGGCGTCCCGGGAACCCCGGGAACCGGGGAAAAAAGACCCGGCGCTACCCCTGGCTCCGCTGTCCCGGATCCCTCCCTGTGAGGGAATGCCGGCTCTGCAGTGCCGGGAACACCCCGTGATGATCCCCCGGGAAAGGAAATCCCGGCTCCGGTGTCCCAGGAATTCCAAGTGAGTGGCCTGGTTTCAGGGCTGGGCGAAATAAAAGCCGAGAGCGTTTCCTAAGACAGGCACTGCCACCCCCATCCGAGCTCGTTGGGAAAACCGGGAACTGTTCCACTCTGGATACCAATTAATCCCAGGGGTTTTTCCCTTTTCCAGGCAGGACAACATGGACCCTTTTTCTCTCTCTGAGCTCGGGCTCCCGACAGAAAACAAAGCTATCCAGGGAATTCTCTGTCCCATGGCTGTGGAGTTCTGCCACCTCCTCCTCGCCCTGGAACAGGCAGATGGGATTTGCCCGGCCTTTCCCAATTTGGGGGAAAAGGCGGGAAAATTGGCCAAAGCTATGGAAGAACTCGCTGCTGTGGCAAGGAGGTGAGGTGGCTGGGAGCCTCCTGGGTGGATTTTGGGGCTGGGAAGAGACGGAAAAGGTGGCAGGGAGCTGCATCCTCCTGGAGAGGTGGGATTGGGAGTGAGGAACAGACTAGAGTGTTGAACCCAGTCCTCCCATTCTAGGCTTTCTGAGGATTCTGGTGAGGAAGGGAGCACAGAGATGTGTCCTGTGGGTGAATCCCTGCTCCAAGCTGGCAGGGACGTGCTGCTGGCAGCATTCCAGCTCCAGGAGCATCCAGACAGCCCTCAGCTCCGAGATCACCTGGCAGCAGCCACCAAGAGGACCCTGATGGAGACAGCAAAGGTGAGCAGGACACTGGGAAAGAACATGAGCAGAGGGGGGAAAAGCTCCAGCAGATCCATGGAGCAAACCACATGTCCTCCCCCCTCCAGGGATGAAAGGGGAATGGGAATTCCTGACCTGAGTGGCTTTTCTGCCTTGTTTCCTGGTTAGCTCCTTCAGCTCGAAGAGGCTGCAGGGATGAGGAAGATTACTGGTGCTGCCAGCTTGCTCCTGGAATGCCTGAGAGTGCTGCAGGATGCCTGGGATGCTCCAGGGCTGCTGGCTGCATTCCAGGCCTTTTCTGAGGCCTTGCTCCTGCTGAGCCGCCTGACAGCCAAGCGCCTCCAGGAACTTGGAGATTGTCCTGGAGGGAAGAGCTTGGCCCAGACCCTGCAGCTGCTCCACAAGTGTGTCCCACTCATCCACATGGCCAAGCACGGCACCCTGACACATTCCAGGGATTGCCAAGCTGACCTCTCCCAAGATTCTGTTTTCCAGCTGGTGGAGAGGACCATCAGGGAGCTCCTCTCCCTGCTCACAGAGCCACAGGACAGGAGTGGGATCTTTTCTCAGCAGGTGAGCAGGCTCCAGGCTCTCCTCTCCCACCCCGACCTCCTGTGCCTCTCCGAGGGTGTGTTCAGCTCCCACTTGGAAGCAGTCATTCTCCATGGAATGCTGCTGGCAGAGTCATCCGGGCCGGATCTGCAGCTGGAGCTGGTGAAACGTTGCTGGGTCCTGCTACAGCTGAGGAGGAGCATCTGCAGCCACATGAGCCAGAGGGAGGAACAGCTAGGACAGAGACAGGGAGAACATGGACTGGAACAGAAATGTCAAAGCCTGAGGAAGGAGCTGGAAAACCTGGACCAGGCAGCGCTCAGGGCCATGCTGTGCCAAATCCTGGATGGATTCTTCGAGGAGAAGGAGCCCCTGAGGCAGCTGGCTGAAGGTGCCCTTAGCCTTGCTCGTTCAGGATGTTTTCCAGCAGGACCAGGAGGAATTTTAAGGAAGCTTCAGCCCCTCATTGTCGCTTTCTTCACTCAGGCCCAGCGGATGCTCCGAGCAGCCGATCTGGTCCTGGCCAGGTGTGCCAAGGCCCAAACTGCCAGGGAAATCCAGGAAGGTGTGGAGCACCTGCGAAGCCTGCTGGGCAGCCTCCCTTCCCTGCTCACAGAAACAAGCGGGCGTTCCATGGAGCAGCTCCAGGCCCTGTGCTGTGCCTGGGCCAGAGCCACTGACAGTCTCCTGTGCTGCTTTGAGGAGACCATCAGCATGAGGGAATTCCTTGAGTTATCCATCCTGGAGCTGGCCAAGCACAAGGAATGGTGCCAAGCGGCGCTGGAATGCCAGGATCCTGAGGGATTCTCCTGGCACGCCGCTCGCCTCATGGGCTGGGCACGCTGGGTGGTCAGAGCCACCACGAGGCATGTGGACAGGGCCACGGATCCCATCTTCAGGAATGGTTTGCTGGTGTGGGTGGAACAATTGGCCAAATCCATCCTGGAGCTGAGAGCAGTCATGGCCCTCATTCCAGGAAGGTTTTCCTGCCTCCGAAGCCGGGATGCCTTTTCCCAGGCAGTGAGCTCCCTGATGGATTCTGCTCTCTGTGTGCAAGCTGGGCTGGATGGGTCCAACCACCCAGAGATCCTCAGCCCGCTCCGGGAGCAAGTGCGGAGCACTAAGGCGGGAAAGGGGCTGGAGCTCAGCCCTTCCCACACTGGGAAACAAACCAGTACAGATGTGGCAGAGTTCCAAGAACATATCCAAAGTCATCCATCCTCACCACCAGCTAACTTCCACCTGGATGCATGGGAAGGGGATACACACCCTGTAATTGCAGCTCTCCTGGGAGCATCCCGAGCTGGTGACATGGACACTGCCCGTGCTGCTGGCTCTGTCCTGCTGGAGCTGTCCAATGGCTGTGTGGAAGCAGCATGGGAAGCGCTGCCTGTGGCTGAGCGCCCCCAGCTCCAGGTGCTGGAACAGCACAGGGATATCATGGCACTGACCCTACGGATCATCAGCCTGGCCACGGAAACGGCCCCTGGGCAGCTCACTGCTCCAGGCAGGCTTCTCCACATGGCACTCAGGCTCTCAGGAAGGATCCGGGAGACTCAGGAGTGCCTGGCAGCTGTGGCAGGCTCTTGGAACGGTCTGGCCCAGCAAGTGCTCGGATTTATCTTGTCAGGTGACTTTCCAAGAGGGAAGCAGGCTTTGGATGAGACCCTGCTGGGTTTAGCAGCAGCAGTGCAGGTGGCAGGAGACATTGCAAGCACAACCTGCAGTAAGGAAAAATGCAATCCCTCCCATGTCCAAGAGAGCTTTCTGCACCTCCAAGCCAAGTTTTCCCATGCTCAGCTGAACACCAAAGCATTCCTGGAGAAGGCAGCGTGGTTCAGGGAATCCTGTGAGATGGAAAAGGCCATCCTGGAGCTGCACGGTGCCCGGTGGGCCATTGGCATGTGTGTCCTGCTGGATGTCATGGATCAGTTCGTGGGCAGGGATGTCCTGTTCCTGAGGGAGCTGAGCAGAGCTGTGACGAACAAGGTTGGCCCTCAGAGCCTCTTGGCTGCCGTGGCTGAGAATTCCCTCAGGTTGCAGGAGGCTGCCCGGCTCTCCTACTTATCCTGCCCTGGAGACCACAGTGCCAGAGAAATCCTGGTGCTCCGGGAGGAGATCCAGGTCCTCATGGAAGCACTGCTGGATGTGTTCAACATCCTCCTGCTCTCCCCACTGCCTGCTGCTAGCTTGGCCATCCGCTTTGAGCTCCTGCGGAGGGACGTGGCTCTCAGGGCCAAGGCGTTGCTGCTCCACATGGAAAGGGTCAACATGGAACAGCTGCAGCTCATCCAGGACGTGGTTGGAGCAGCTCTGTCCAACGTCACCCAAGAGGAGAGGATGAAGAGCAAAGAAAGTTTTGAGGAGAAGGCAAATCAGCTCATGGCTGATGTCCAGTGGATCAGGAACACCCTGCAGGATGCTCTGGAGGCTGGTGCTCAACTTACATCACAGCCTGACCTGCTGTCCATGGCTGAGCACCTCCTGCTGCTCACGGCTGACGTGCTGGGAAGTGCCCGTCAGCACTTCCAGGGCCACCAGGACACTGGGAATCCCTGCCAGGACACCGGGAATCCCCACCTGGACAGTGTGGTGTGGTACTGGTCGGCCAAGGCACACTACCTTGTCACACAGCTCCAGGTTATCCATGGAACTGACAGGGACATCCTGTGGTGCCTCACGGAACACCTGCAGGGGGAATCATGCTTCCCAGGATCACCCAACAGCACAACTGGGCTCTTCCCAGCCCCAGAGCCCACTGCGGCAGTAGGAATTCATCCATGCAGGAGCAGAGGAGCCAGTGGAGCCGTGCAGGAAGTGGGTGAGCTGGTACGGGAGGTCTTGTCCCTGTCAGGGTGTTGGTCAGGGCCGTCCATCATTCCTGGTGCTGCCAGCGTGCAGCAGGAATGTGAGGGATGCTGGCATGGCCTCTGGAGGTCAGCAGGCTGACCCTGGGCCACTCAGGCAGCTCAGGTTGCTGGCAGCCCTGGATTCCTGGATATCTGATCACATCCTACATCCATCCCAATCCACCATTTTCCAGGTGGGGGGGCTGTAGCACTCTCCTTCACCTCCACACATTCCCTCTGGGAGTACCAACAACTCCACTCCCATGGGTGTCAGGAGCTGGGAAACACTTTGGCACAGACCCAGGTCCTTTGGCCAAGTGCTTTAGAGCTCTAATTGTGCTGGGAATTAATTGCAAACTGTCAGCTTGCAGGACACCCAACTCCCATTTGGAGATTGCTCCAAGGGCTTTGGATTTAGGGAGAGGGGCTGATGGGAAGATGGAGTGGACCCAGCAGGGTGTGGGCAGCTCTCCCATCAACTTTACTCACCAAAATCTCCTTCAGAAACACACAGGTGGAGGACACTCGGCATCACTGCGTCCACACATTCCACACTTGGGATCTGCTCTGTTACTGTCTCAACACCACCGGGATGGCCCTTCCAGCATCTCCCCTGCAAACCAGGAGAGAGGAAACTGTGGCAAGTGGCAGGGTGGCCCCAGCAAGGTGTCCCAGGTGACCCAGGACATGGCCACGAGGATGCTGCACATGGCTCAGTTCCTGCGGAGGAAGGGCCCAATTGCGGTAAGGCAGCATTTCATCCCTCCTGTTTTCCCTCAGGATTTCCCTTAGCTCCATCCCAAATCCCTGTGTCACCCAGCTCTTGGGAGAGTGGCACCAGCTCTATGCAAAATACTCCAAATTCCTTCCTCCTGATTGGATGTAAACTTGGTATCGTACCCTTTCCTCAGGATGTATCTGAGCCTCCTGGACCCTCCCTTGTCCTGCAGGAAAAGCCTTTTTTTTTTTTATCCCTTCTCTCCCCACTCCCTATGATTTTTATCCCATTCCAGAGCAAGGAGCAGTTTGTTGCCTGTGCCAGGCGAATGGTTTCTGATGGGCAGGTGATGGTTAAGTTTGGGAACATCCTTGCCAAGCACTGCCTGGACAAGAGATGCTGCACGGAGCTGCTCCGTGCCACCGAGCACACCCAATCCATAAACAGCCAGCTCAGCATCGTAGCCAGGTGAGCCACCAGCACCTGGGATCACTTCTCCCAAGGCCATCCAAGAGGGATCCCTTCTCCAAGGAATGTGGGTGGTGGTGCCCAGAGGTCCTAGGGGAGGTGGATATTGTCCAAGGGTTGAGGAACAATTTGGAGGCCTCCCTTCCCTCCATGGGTTTCCCTGCTCCAATGGCGCAAGGGGACACAAGCTGGGTTTGGAATAACAACACTGTCAGGATGTCCAATGTCCTTCCAATAAAATCCTTTGGAATGTCTTTGAAGGGTGAAAGCAGTGACTGGGGAGAGCAAGGCCTCCTCTGAGCTGCTGCTGAGCAACGTGCAGAACCTCATCCAAGCAGTCCAGCATGTCCTGAGGGCAGCCGAGGCGGCGTGTGTCAAAGTGAGTCCATCATGGAACCAATCCCAGAATTATTTGGGTGGGAAGAGTTGCTCCAAGCCCCCTCCAACCTGGCTTTGAGCAGTTCCAGGGATGGGACAGCCAGAGCTTCTCTGTGCCAGGGCCTCCGCACCCACACAGGGAAGGTCTTCTCCCTAACCATGAAGGGTGAAGGCAGCAGTTCCACACTGTGGGAAGCTTCTTATCCAGGTCTTTCTATGGGAACTGGGATCTGGCTGCTGTGGGAGCAAATATTCCAGCTGGAGCAAATATTCCTCCTGGAATACTTTCATTTTGTGCCTTTCTGTCCCGTGTCCAAAGCCCACCCTGGCATTGACTGTCCTTGAAGTCACCTTTACCTGGTCTGTTCCCCACTTAATTTTTGGATCATAGAGCACCTTTATTTGGAATTAATCCATGCTATCCTCTTTATTCCCAAAGACCAAATTCCCAAGAGTTTCCCATGTAGCTGCCATCAACAGCCACCTGATCTGACTGTAAAGTCTGTGGGGGCAGGTTTTTCCTGAAAACAACTGGAAAACAAGTGCAACCACCACCAGCCTGTCTGTCCCTGAAGCAGCACTGCCACCTGAATCCCATCTTCCTCTATAATTCTACTGCTTTTCCTGGGATCAGCATCTCTTTATGAAGGAAACACAGATTTTTTAGAATCCCATTTGCTGAACAATCAGCCCCAATGGTGACAAAGCTCCTCCCATCCTTAATTAAACTTGGAACTTCCTCCATTTGCCCATTTTTCACTTTGCTGCTGCCAGCCTGGATTAATTAGTTAATTAATTAATTTTGACTATCTAGATCCCCAAGTCCTTTATGACCTGGAAATTCCCCTTTGGAAAATTCCCTGTTTATCAACAAACTACCCTTTCCTCTCCCTGTAAGAAGCTTTTGAAGCATTCTGAAGCATTTTGAAGCATTAAGAGGTAGCGATGCCGTGTGGATCACACACACATCAGCACATCCAAACCTTTCCATAATTTAGGATGCACAAGGATATATTAAAGTAATTCCTTTGCCCAACAGGGTTTGGGACAACCCTCAGCAGACCCTGAAGAAGAAGAAGTTGCTGCTTTCTGCCAGCAGTGGAGGAAAAGCCTGACACAGCACAGAGCCAAGGCGGCTTTAAATTCCGACCGGGATGAATTAGGGCTCCGGAAAACTCGAGGGGCAAAGGCTGAGCCCACCCTGATGTCTCTGGTGCAAGAGCAATCCCTTTGGAGCAGGAATATCCCAAAGCATCCCAGTCCCAGGAAGGGACATACAGTTAGGGACAGACACCTGTAAATCCAGAGAGGGGCTCCCTGTCCCGACGGCATTGGAAGCAGAGGAGGAAAACTTTGCAGTGTGAGCGACTCCTGCTGGAGTTTTTCATCGTGGCAGGAAAATCTCGTAACAGGCTCCGTGGACAGGCCAGGAATGTTCTGGTGAGTGTTTTACCCCCAGGTGGTGAGATGGGATGGACGGGGCTTTGGAGAACCATGATCCAATGGCAGGTGTCGGAGGTGTCCCTGCCCATGGCAGGGGGTGGAGTGGGAGGAGTTTTGGGTCCCTCCCCACCCAAACTATCCCAGGATTCCGTGATCTAGAGATGCTCAGGCTTTTTGCTGTCTTTCAACCTTTCCTCCTTCACATATCCAGGGACACAGCAGTGGGGAAGCATTTTGCCTCACCTGCTGCCCCCCCTGAGCCTGCAGATTTCTTCCCAAAATCCCACTTAGCCTCAGGATTCTCTCCGATCCAGAGTAAACAATCCCCAAGATCACCTTACCTCAGCTTCCACAGTATCCCAGACTGGTGACACTGCTGCTCATGTATCCTGGCTCTCCACATCCATCCTTCCCAGCCTCAGGGTCACAAGCTGGAAACACTGCTCCGTGCTGGAATTCTGCAGGAGAGGTGGAAAGGAACCTTCCCTGTGGGACACATAATCCAATAGCACAACAGATCACAACTGGCTCGATAGTGGCTGTAGCCTATTCCAGCCCACCTTGGTGTCCCACCTGCAATCCCAACCACCTTCCCCAGACCAGGAATTCCACTTCTTGCATGGTGGCAAAGAACTTCCTCCGTATTCCCAGGAAAAGCAGTGGCAGGCACTCTGGAGACTCCGGGAAGCTATCTGCAATGGATAAAGCAGGGGTGGATGGAGGAGAGGAAGGAAGGATTCCAGGAAGGATTCCAGGAAGAAACTACACATGGAGACAACAGGCTGTGAGGACTTGCAGGCCTTTGTATCCATGTCCTATTTCCACACTACTTTTCCCTGTTGACTTGGTTTCTTGAGGAAAACCTTTCCCAGCCACACCAGTGAGCAGATGAAGAAACAATGGACTACTAAAAAAAGACTAATGGATTACTCCAAAATAACAACCCAGTTCCATGTATATTCTCTACTTGTCCTACACAAAAGGAAAAAAAAACATAATATTAATGGAATTCATGCTCTGGAAAATCAGGAAGGCAAACTGGAACCACGATTGCCTTCAGAGATGCCTCCTCTGCCATGCAGGAATCACTGGCTTCCCTCGGCTCACCCACGCAAGGCCAAACCTCAGGATTTGGGATAAACACTCTGCTGTCCCAGGGGAAACACCACTTTGGCCAACAAAGAAAAAGGTCCACGACCATTACTTGGCCAAGTGAAAAACAAGAGGGAAAGGTCCACCAAGGAAGAGACTTAAAGCAGAGGAACATTCCAAAGGGGTGGGAAGCAGATGACTGGTGGAGCAGCAGGCACATTTTTATCGGGAAGGCAGCTGGTTGGGAGTGACTACATTTCCTCTGGAGAAAAAGCAGCCCCAAAGGCAGGATGAGAGGTCTGGAGGACAGCTGTGCTCCCCCATGCAAACCTGGGTAATTCAAGACATTCAGGATGTTCCATGGTGGAAAATGGCAATTCTCTCCACGAGACCTCGGGATCAGGTACAAGGTGATGTTAAAACCCCACAAACCACCCCCAAAAAGGCCAGCTGTAGTCCCCCTCATCCCAGCTGCCACCGTATGCACACGGAGTCATCACCAGGAATTAACTGTACCCTTTTTAATTGCTTTGTTAAAAATGTCGTCGAGACACCATGAATACAAGTACTGCAGTTACAGCCATACAAAAAAAGCAATACAAATTAAGCAGCTGAATACAAAAATACGTTGAAATACATGAACACCACAATGGAACTCGGAGCACTAAATCCCAATCGTGTAGGTGTGGAAAAAAATTAAATAAAAACTTTTTTTTTTTCCGTATTAGACAGTGTAGTTTTTTCCACTTTGAACAGTTACTTTTGCTAGTTATGTACTTCACAATTTCTTCTATGTACAGCATAGAATAAAATACTTTTAAAAGATATGACATTTTTCATCCTCAGTATGTGATATAGTCTCTTTTACACTAATATTGAATGCAGGAATAAAATCTGTCCGTGTCTTACATCAACTCATTGGAAAAGGAGGAGCGACACTTTCCTTTGAATTAATTTCTGTGGGGTTTTCCATCAGTTCTGGGGTTTGGCAGTCCTGGAACGGGATCCCTCCCGGGAATTCATGTACATAATATTGCTTGGATCTATACAAATGTGGCAATCGGATCTAAGTGGTTGATGGGAAAGAGGCAGCTCACACATATACAGCTCTGGGAATTTTCCATGACTTATTTACAATGAAAGTGCTTTTCTCAGCTCTAACATGATCCAGGTGGGGGATTGGTTTCCTTTCTACAGGTCAATTATTAGTCTCCCTGAAATTGGAAAGAAAAAGGATTTCTCTAGAAAATACCACAGCTTTGCAAACACTCGAGCGTACTGGAGAACTGCGTGTGGTTTGGAGATTAGCAGCTGAAAAGTGGTGGGAATTATAATTTAAAAATAAATAAAGCCAAAAGAGGTAACCCAGGTACAAAACAGCAGAGAACTGCAATACCCACAACGGTAAAAAGACTCCAAAGCCATCTGCTAACAAAAGGGGGAAGCGGTTGGATCAAAAGTCTTGAAAACATCCTTTAGGGATTTATCATCCGACTCCCCGTTGGGATCGCTCTCCGGGGCCTGCGTTACCTGTCCAGGCTGCCTCACCTGCCTGGGGTCGCTGTACTGCGGCCGGATCAATCCTGACAGAGCCTGGATTGGGAGATTATGGACGGCAGGAGCAGCGCTGGAGTGTTTAGCCTGAGATTTACTGCTGTTGTTTGTCTTGTCTGAAGCAGCTTCCGCCGATCCTTCCGTGGGTTTTTCTGCACTGGGGGTAGCCTTCTGCTGGGTCGCATCTTCCGCGAGGCTCGGTTCATTTTTACTGGAATTTTTCAAAATACTTTTTTTCTGGTTCTCTCCGTTCTCTCCCAAAGCGGCCGGAGCCGTGTCTGAGGACGAGCTGTGATCCCTGGGATCGTACAAACTGATCCCGCTGAGGATGGAGCCGGGAGTTCCCAGCCTGACGCCACTGGACGATAATTTGGGCGCGTACGGAGGCAGAGCGTCGGGGTCGGATTTTGGAGTCGCGGCTTCTGAGGGCTGGGATGAGCTGGCAGCAGCTCTGGCGAGGCGGGGGTCAAACTTGGGAGGGTGGGAATCCTTCCCGACTCCGTGGTGAGCGTCTGCGCTCGACAGTCTGTGGAGTCTGGGATCGACGTTCTTTTGCAAGCGAGGATCCCCCAGTTTGCTGGAGCTACTGGTGTGGGAATCTGTGGATGGATCCAAGTAGCCACCTCGGCCCCCGAGGCTGTTTTTGGCCTTGGCAGCGAGCCGGGGATCGGCTGGCATCACGTTGGGGTGCGGATCGTTCTTCAGATTCCGCAGTTTATTCAGTCTCTGGTCGGCAATGAGCGGCGGGAGGGGTAAATTGATGGAAGAGACGGGGTCAGGTTTGGGCAGAGGGATTGGGAGCAAGTCCTCGGGAGCCCACACGATGTGCTTGGCAAAATTGGGTTTCATCAGGGTCACATCCATCTTGATGTGGCTGAACTGGCGCAGCTGGGAGCGGGGATCCCGCAACGTGACGCCCGGCAGAGGTTCCAAGGGAATGAGGAAAGCTCGTTCCCTCAGCTCCCTCTCCGAGTCCTCCTCATCATCATCCAGCCCTTTCTGCTTGACCTTCACTCCGGCGTGGTGCAAATCCAACTTGGCCCCGGCCAGGGAGGAGCCGGGATGGCCGCCCTCGCTGACCTTGTGCATCCGTGGATCGCGGGCCAGCCGGGGATCCAGGGACGCCGACTCCAAAGGTTTCCTGGGATTGGGCCTGGGAGAGGCCCGGAGCCTCGGGTCAGCAGCCTGAGGCCCCACACCTTTGTCTTTGGCCAGCCTCGGATCTGTAGGCATGCCAAGCATGTGCTGCTCTGTGGAATGTTGTTGCCGGTTCCTGAAGTTTTCACTTTGTTTCTTTAAGGTTTTGAGGATTGATTTAACACTGCTCCCCTCTTCCTCCTCACTACTGGAATACCAGTTGACATTGTCATCTAAAAACCAAAGAAATGCCACAACATTTAGATGACTCCAGCAAATAATCCTTAGAGAATCCAGCACTCCCTAATGGGAAACTTCTCAGTAAAGTCTAATTTAAAAGATCTGACATTAAACCACAACCTCAAATGACCAAAATCCATTTAATCAAAGAAATGCCAAAACAAAAAAACCCTGGAGGTAGTGGAAATAGAATGCAACACAGCTTGGGAGTGTCTCCATATCCATCAATATTAACTTGGGAAAATAACCTGCTTTCAAAAAATCCCTACAGGTAGTAGTAAAAAAAACATATGTAAAATCTGAGTCTTGATGGGAGAAGGAAAAGTAAAATGGCCCCTTGCAGTGGTCATTGATCCATGTAAATTACAAATTTGCTGCCTTACTTAATCCAAATCCCAAAGTTTGCAGGAGAGGCTGAGATTCAGGAAGGGAAAAAAATACAGTATTTTATTTTAAAGGATATCATAGGAGGAAAAATGCTGCTCTAGAGGAAATAAATCAAGAGGTGCAACTGAAGAAACAGGATGGAGGATGCACTTCCAGTCCTGGCAGCAAGAAACAAACAAGAAAGCAAGAAACCCCCCTGGTCCAACAAGGGATTTTCCAAAGTAATTATCAACCAAAGGACCTTTTACAAGTGCAGCAAGATCCAAAAATTATTAACTGGTGCTAGGACTGAGCCTACACTAAGATCCTAGAACAAGCTGGGGAGAAGATCTGAAAAATACTGAGCTGCTTCTTGGACATTCCCAATAACTGTGAACAGCGACGTGACGCGAGTCAACGTCAACCAATTCGTTGGCCAGGGCCGTTAAGTACGACAAGAATTCCAACCAAATCCTGCTCACCTTCATCCTTGCTCATGGCCCTCTGGCCCTGGCTGCTGGCAGAGTCTCCATCCCGCTGATGCTTCTGGCTGAGCCTCACATACAGAGCCTTCTGCATGGCCGGCAGGAAATCAGGCACGTTGATGCCCTGGTTGTGGCCCATGTGGCCACCCACGCAATCTGACTCGCTCCCACCCGGGTGCGATTCCGGAGCCATCAGGTGAGCCTGGTGATCTGTAAATTCTCCATGCCATGCTCCATCTGCAGGACAAAGCTCTAGTTAGCAGTTATCCTAGAGGAGTGTTGACAGCTATAAACACGGCATCCTGGAATGGGTTGGAAAGGAGCTTAAGGGACATCCAGTTCCATGCCACGGCAGGGACACCTTCCCCTGTCCCAGGCTGTTCCAAGCCACATCCAACCTGGCCTGAAACAGTTCCAGGGGTGGGGCAGCCACAGCTTCTCTGGGAAATCTCTGCCAGGGCCTCCTCACCCTCACAGGGAAGGATTTCTTCCCAATCTCCCATTTCAACCTCAAGCATAACATGACTTAAGAACACAACTGAATGGCACCAGGTGAGAAAACCAGAACACTGAAGACATTCCAGGGAGTTTCTATTCAAAATTCATCTGGCAGCCTTCCTTACCTCCAGAATTATTGGCTGGCTGGAAGTTGTGTACAGCTTGGTGGGAATAATAGTTGTCGTAGAAGTCGGCCGGGTTCTGCATGGGCTCGTAGTCCCCGGCCATCTGCTGGTACTGCGGCCCCGGGGGACAGTGATTGTCCCTTGACATGTTCACCATGTGTCCCTGCACTCCGGGGGAATTGTAGGATCCTCCCATGCTCGGCGGGGTGAGGGGTGGCCCACCCTGCTGGCCCTGCATGGCCATTCCAGTCTGGTTCTGCGGGCCCATGTATCCCGGGGGAACGCCCTGCATGGGGGGGCTCTGCGGCATTCCCGGCCCTTGGGGGCCTCCGCAGGGATGGTGCCCAGGAGAACCAGGGTGCATCGGGGGCCCATTGTGTCCTTGTGACATGCCAGGACCCGGCCCTGGACTAGAGCCAGGATTGTACATGTGCTGGGAATGTGGGTCGTTGCCCTGGAACGGCGGCCGCGGGGGTGACGCGCTGTTGTAGAAGGTCGGTGGCCTGGAAGCGGAAGAAAATCAAGGAATCAAATTCTGGACCTACAAACACCAACAGCTGGCTCTCCCTGCCCCCTCCCACTCTTATTTGACCTGACGATGGATACAATTCCCAAAGGAGCACTGTCTTCCAACTACACCCATTCCACATTCCTTAACTTGGCCAAAACCACGTTTCTTTCCAATATTTGCTCATCTCCATCAGTTTTGCCCACGAAAAAGCCAACTACAAAAAGACTGGAGCAGGGAATGAACTGCTCCACCCACATATGGAGATGTCAAACCAAGAGTCAACTTCTGTAAGGTCAGGCCTAAGCTGTTCTCTATGGAAAAGAAGAAATAATCCTGGTATCAGCTATATGGCAGATCCTTAACTTAGCCCAGAATCCTGACAGGAACAATTAAAGATTAAACGATAAATATCCAGGAGAGTTCTCCCCAGAATTCCAACACCTACTTCTTCCCAATTTTGTGTGCCAAATCCACAGTGGGCTTCACAACGATTTCAAAAAGAGATGGGATCTTCTTATAATCTCCTGAAGGATCCTGGTAATTTTCCATGTCGGACTCGGAGAAGGGATATTGCTCCGGGGGGGTTGGCAGGAGCCCGACCCCCGGAGGGGGTTTGGGAAGAGGAACAATGCCCCGCTTCCGCAGTTCCTCCAGCTCCTTCTCATCTTCATTTTGGGGTTCTTCCTCGTTATTCAAAACCTGGAACAAAGCCATGTGGGCAAACATTCCATTAGTTTTCCGGTACTCCAGTTCAACTGAGCCTTGTGCCTTTTCTTGAAATATTATTTCCAGATTTCCACAGACAACTTTCCTGTTATCTGCTACAATCCTGTTGGATACTGACATCCAACTCAAAGGAATTCTAAACCCATTTTTGGGAGCTGTTTTCCAGGACACCAAATCCCACCCAAGAAAACACTTCTCTATTTCAGGAAGGAACAGCTCCCTTTAAGTCCACTTCCTTCAAATGGAGGTGGAAGGAGTTATTCCAAGAGGACTAAGGCCTGATGGGCAATGACTGGAGAGGGAATATCCCAATAAAGCAGAGCTCAGGATTTCCCAGAGCACATGGAAAAGGTTCCCTCATCCCTTCCCCACTTCCGAGTGCAGCAATCCCAACATTCCTGGTATCCAGATCGCTCACCTTATCCAACAGCTCCTTGGTTTCTGCAGTCAGGGGAGCATGAGAGAATTTGCATTTATCTCCTTGATAACACTTGGCTCCTGTGTGGTAGAACTTGCAGGGGAATTCATGTGAGGAAGGAATTAAGGATTCTTAACAGTTTGGGAATGTTACAAAATCCAGCTGGTGGCTATTCCTCAATTCTTCATCAGGAATTCCATCTACTTCCATTTAAAATTCTCCTTAAAATGACATTTCTGTCTGTCATTTAAATCCTTCAGATTTAAATTCTGGACTGAATTTTTAATTCAGATTTAGAACCTTCAGATTTCATTTTCCAACTGTGATTCGAAAGGGAAAGGACTCAATTGCAGAGGAAAATGCCAAAATAATGACAAAAAGGAACAGGTCAGGGGTTTAGAAGTGTGGATAAATGTATCTAAAATTCCAGGGATTTTATTTTCGAAAATGCTACGGATCAGTAATTTTGTATTCATTTTTTCCTCTGAAGTATTTGAGAAAAAGAATCTTGTAATTAATGTACAGAGTAGGTGGTAGAGTCTCTTAAATAACAGTCACCTTTAGAAATAATTTTTATCAAAATAAATAGAAATAAAATAACATAAATTAATATTTCAGGTTAATTTAGAAGTACTTTTAAAGGATATTGTGCAAATAAATGCAGTTCTCTCCTTTGGTGCAGTAACCCTGGATGTAAAACTTACAGATTTCCTTTTTCTTTTCAATCTCTGCATCATGATCAAATTTACACTGTTCTCCCTATAAATAAATTGGAAAAAAAAAAACAAACAAAGAAAAATCATTATCCATCTGAAATGCTGAGTAATTTAATTCTATAGCAAAAAGAACATCCTCCTCAGCTGAATTTATATTTTTCATCTTTACCAGCATTAAATTCCATTGTAAGCAATAAAACTGTAAATAGGAGAAGTCTGGACATAGAGAAAATTCCTGGATTGGAATTCAAAGGAATATATGGAATGGTGACAGAAAACAATCCCCGTTCTCTGCTTCCACCAGGAAGTTTTCATTTAAAAAGGCACTGAAATAATATTTTACTGAATTACTTTCATATATTCTCTTATTCTTTAGGATCATTTTGCTGGATGGGGGTTTGGGTGTTTTTTTTAGTAACTCTTTTCCTGAAAAAGACACCGAGTGCTCTCTCAGTCCGTTCTAGAACTGAAGGTGGCAGCAAATAGCCATCTGAGCCAAAGGTGTTTAAAGGCACCAAGCAAAACAACATTTCCAATCATTTGCACTTTTATTTCTACCATTTGGGTAAGAAACAGAAAATTCCACCCCTAAATCCCAAGGAACCAAATAAATGTAAGAAGCGTTCAGTGGTTGTGTTTTCTAACAATCCCAGTTTTTAAAGGTGAGCAACACAAAGCAAGTCCTTCAAAGTTCCCAAATCAGCAGGAAATAATTTCATATATTCAGGAATTGTTGCCTATTTAGAGATTCCAGATTTGTGAGATACAATGTAATGAATACATTACCATTCTCAGGGTAAGTTTAGGATGTTCTTATTAAATATATTAATAAAAATACAAATTTTCATTGGAATTTAATTCAAAATGTGTAACAGAAGGGGGCTGTTTTTCCACAAATGATTCCATCTAGAAATCCTCAGCACATCAGAAATCAAAACACTGCGTTTCAGCACCCAAGTTTGCCAAAAATCTATTTTAAAAAATAATTAAATTTACCTTAATGCACCTCCCTTCGAGGAAATATTTACAGATCTGCTTGCCCTTGTGCTCCACCGTGTGCTGGTTGATGAACTCCTGGCTCATATTAACCCATTTCTTCACTGGTTTGCCATCCTGGGGGAAAAAAAAAAATAAATCCACGTTGTATCAGCTCCTTTTTGGAGCACTGGCGATGCAGATATTTGGAGTAAGGATATTGGAACTGCAGGTACCTCATGGAAGCCATCGGATCCTTTATTGCCACCTCTGCCCCTCCCGCGATCTTTGCGCTTCAGTTTCTTTTGCATTCCACGCCCTCTTCCAATGCTGTAGTTGTTCCCTCGTTGGGAAATGCCTGGAAAACAGGGAAAACCTCTTAAAAGGATCACAGAAATTAAGGGGAAATGGTTCTCTTGTGGCATCAAAGAGAGACAAATTGAATAAATTAGATCCCTCCCCTTCTGCTGTTGGAAATGTTATTTCTGACCGGTCAAAATATCCCAGGAAAATCATCCCTGGCAGCTTCCCTCACCTAGGCCCCCATCCCAAAATGCCACCAAAACTTCCCTTACCTTTCTGGATCCCTTTCATGCCCTGTTTCTTCACAGGTTCCTTTGGGAATGGAGGTCCCAAATCCCCACTGGAAGTCTCTTTAGCTTGTCTGTACTGTTTGAGCTGGTCAGCAAAATCCTCATCCTTTTCCTCCTCGTTGTAATTGCCGAAGTTTTCATCACTGTAATGACTGTAACTGTCATATTCCTTACTTTTGACATTCTTTTTATGCTGCATTTTCTGGGAACTCATGTAATTCCCTGACATGTGTCCATGCTGTAAGGAAAGGGATTGCATTAGGAAGCAATTCCGTATTTCCAAACCCCACCCCTCCAAACTGCTCTAAAAATCCACTTCTGGGGCTCTTTTATCAGTACCAGATTTGCCAAAAAAAAAAATAAATCAATAAATACAGGGGAAATCACTTATTCAGGAAAAAATTAATTATTTTCATTCACCAGCTGAGAGAAGCCAAGAAAACTGAGCTCCCAAAAAACAGAAGCAACTTCAGATATTGAAAAGTGGCTTTTCAAAAGTTCTTTGAGTCCAGCCTAAATCCAATGCAGGCAATAAGAACATTCCTTAATAATAAAGAATCCTTAATTCCTGTTGCCTGATGGTGGAAAAATTGCTATCAGGATTATTTTCTACCACAGATCCTGCTTTACATCTGGGAATCTCCTCAGGGAGATGGGAACTAGATGAGCTTCCAGAAATCTGGGAGAACAGGCACTGAGATGGAGCCAAACTTCCAAACCCACACTTCTTGTATTTGTATTTTTGGAATGTCACCTCAACAAAGACATGAGGAATGGAGTTTCAAACTTCCTACCTGACTGAAGGAGGAATCATAATCCCTGTAGGAAGAGCTGCTGCTTTTTTTGTGGGGCCTTTCCATGCGCTCCATGTCGGAGTCGTGGCTGTAGTCAGAACTGTCATCGCTGGAAGGGGAGTTATGCTGGAAAACAGAACAAGAAAGTTGGGAACTTTAAGGGAGTCATCATCTTTCCATAAATATAACAAGTACAGAAGTGATACATTTAAATTGTGCATCTTATCCTAAAAAGTCTCAAATCCCTCTGGTTCAGCTTTCCAAGACTGGGGCTTAACTTTGGACATTTAAGACCAGTTTAAGTCTTAATGGTAATAAAACCATTTTAATTTCTTGACCAGTTCCCTGGATCCTTGTCCTGGACACCCATTAATCAAATGAGCACTTCCAAAGTGTTGGTGTTTTTCCTAACCTTATGCTTGTCCCGTCTTCTCCTTTTGGATTTTTTCTTTTCCTTCTCTTTTTTGCGTTTTTTCCGGGATTTCCGGTGGCCTTTCTCGTTTTTCTGTTTGTCCTCCCCTTTTGAGCCATGCTCCTTCACATCCTCATAGGCTGCATCATCTATTTCCCCATCTTCCAGCTCTCCATCTTCCCTGGAAGAAGGAAACCAGGAAGACAATAAAATTCCATGTTATTACCCAGCTCACCTGCCACTGGAAAAAAACAGTTAAGAAGTCCAAAGCAACCCCAAGCTGTGATTTTTGAGATAAATGGATATGCCAGGGAGAAGACACGACTGCTGTATGACCTGGAATTTCTTGGAATTACATTAATGAAATAAAAATGGAACATTAATATCCTTTAAACACCTGCAGCTATCCCAAAAATCCAATTATGCTTTGACATTATCAATTAAACTCATTCCCTCAAGGATAAATTAAGATATGCTCTTCCATATTATACCTCCTGAATATGCTCCTTAGGAACAACTTGTTCCTCTTGCAATTACACCCAGGGATTTCCACTTTTGGTATACACCCAGGACTGGAATAACTTTCCAGGTAAAGCAATATCAGTAATACAATCCCTTGGATTGCACGGCAGAGGGAGAATTGCAAAAATCCTCTAATCCCTAAAACCTTTCCCCAGTATCCAAGCATTTTCAAAGGACTGAGCTTCAAGAAGGAAAAAACCAACAACTGGATAAACATATATTGAAAAATTATGGTCAATAAATATTAATTGGAAAATAAGTTATTTTTCAAGAAAGTGCCAAGGCAGGAATTCTCTTCTGGTTTAGCTGCTTTTATTCCCGTTTAAATCCCAAACTGGAGCTGTGCACCAGGGAGAGCAGAACCTCCCTGTCACGAGTTCCCTCCCTCTCCCACAACCTCCAGATATTTGGAGCTCGATGGATACATGGAAACAATCCCAGAAAACATTCCCACTGTCTGAGTGGATTCCTAGAGCATCTCCCAAATGGATCAGAAAGGCACAGAAGCCAAATGATCTTCCAGGAAAAGCAACCTGATGAAATCCCTGGGCAATTCCACAAATAATTTTTGAATGGAGAGTTTTTTAAAAAAATAATTTTTAAAAAATGGTATTTTAATTTCATTTCTAACCTTCAAACCCGGATTTTAGCTCTCCTTCCTTGACCTTATTTCAGGTCATCTTTAAAAATAGAATTCCTTATGCCCAAAGAAGATTTACTCCAGAAGCTCCTTAAGTCCAAGATCCAAACCCTGGACACACTTTCTGAAATATTCTGGGAACCTTTACCCTCAAACATTATTGAAGTCCTTAAATTTTCATTCTTCATCATTTAATTTGAAAACAATTTTACTTCAGGTTAAAATTCCCCGAGAGGTAAAATTCCCCAAATTTTGATACTAAGGTGCTGCTTAAGAAATTAGGAATTAATAAGGAAAGTAACTCCAAATAATCAGAGAATTTTCACTGAGAAAATCAAATAAAAGCAGAGGGTGGCTGGGAGCAGTAAAAAGTGAAAGTAAATTAATTCCAAGCTATTTTCTGGGAAATCTGGCACTGATTTGTGTGTAAATAAACTTGCCTCCAACTTCTTCCTTACCCTGCCATGGATTTACCCACAGAGAACCAAAAAATCCTAACAAAAAATCCTTGCAGGAAAAATCTTTCCAGGACCCCTACGCTGTAAGGCTCAGACCCTTTATCACCAAAATAATGTCAACAACATGAATTAACTGAAACTAGATAAAGAATTAAAAACATTTCTCTCTTGAGAAAATAACATTAAAACAGCCTTCCAGTTTGGAATATTCGAAACGTGGCTGGACAGGGTTGCTTTTGTTATTTTTTTACTAAATAATTTCTCTATCATTCAACAGATCAGCTCAAATCAAACTAGTACCAGAATTCCTGCTGCACAAATTGATTGGGAATCTTGAGGTTCCCAGTACGGGTCTTCCCTGCAGTGAACTGGTTTTACTGGTCCGACATTTGCACACCTGATGTAACACAAAAACTTGGGAGCTGGGCCTTTTTTGAAGCAAATGAACTTATTTTACAGAGCAGAAGTTTCATAAAAAACACAAGTTATGATCTCCCAGGTCGTGTGTATTGTTGCTCTTCTCCTCATAAATTAAAACATTATAAAGCAACACTTGTAAATTAAAATTAATTAGGTTGTTTACGTGGCACTTACTGGCTCTATTGCACCATTACCAGTGTCATAACTGGTTGTACTGGTGGGAACAGCTGGTGAGAGGATGAGAACTCCAAGCTGGAAAAACTCAGCTTCCAGCACTACCCAGAGTCACTCAGGCTTGTCCTCAAGGATTTGAGAACTCCAGGAACTTTCAATCCCTGAACCAGTGAAAAGCCACAGCCCGACTGCAGGAACTCCACAGCACAGCTCTGCCCCAGCTCCAGAGATCCCAGCGGATTCCTGGTGTGCACTCGGCTTGGAAAACAGGGCATGACAACTTCCACCCTTGCCCAAGGACAAGCAGGAAGGGGAAAACAAGAACCAGGAGTTCTGGGCTCTGCCTTGAACTTGCACAAAACCCCAGGCCCATTTTAGGGATCGCCTCCTGAGGACAAGCAGGAAGTGGAAAACAAGCACTAGCAGCTCTGGGCTCAGCCCTGACCCTTGCACTAAATCCCGGGAGCATTTTCCAAGGACAAGCAGAAAGAGGAAAATAAGCACCAGCAGCTCTGGGCTCTGCCCTGGCCCTTGCACTAAATCCCAAGAGCATTTTGGGACCACTTCCCAATCTATAATACCTAAGTCGGGACTCTGTTCTCCAGCGAGGAAACAGTTTTACATTTACCCTGTACAAGCCTTACTTTTTTGTCTGTTTGTTTGGCTTTTTCCCCAGTGTTTTCCGGTCCTCTGAAGTACCACAAAGGGTTGTGGAGCTGTGTGGGGGGAGGCCAAGCTCTGGGGATCCCAAAACCAGGCATTTTTAACTCCTGCAGCTGTGTCAGGAATGCTCAGGGTAGATGTAGGCTCAAACACTGGTAACTGCCAGCCTGGCACGGTATTTTTGGAACTAGGTAGGAAGGCCAGGGCTGCCTGGAGAAAGGATTTGAATTTCCAGCAGCTGCAGGAGAGAAAAGGAGGGAGGGAAGGAGGGAGGGAGCAACAGAGGTCCTTTCACCAGGAACAGGACTCTGGGTTTCTGCGCATGGGGATTGAGAGGTGGCAAAGATAACGTCAGTCAGCCCTTAATCTGCATAAAAAAGATCCAGTTAAATGTGTAAGGTGGAATCTGGCAAGAAAATGACGTTAAATATGGCTCTAGTGAGAGATTGTGGTATCAACAAAAACAGCCAAAAATAAAAAACCCGCCCAACTCGGAGCACCCTTTCCTGCCTGAGACAGAGAACAATGGTGACATTCAACAGACACCCCCTGGAAAGTGCAATTTATGGAAAGAATGGCAAACAGCCCCCCTTCCCAGCCAGAATAAATCAATGAAGATGTAAAAAGGCATGCATTCCAAAAGGAAAAATTAAAACCTTGCTAAAAAAAAAAAATGCACTTTTAATGCAGTGACACCCCCCTCCCCTCCTTGCATTCCCCATCACCACCACCCCACTCCAGCCTGAAGGTGACCTGCCCCCCAAAAACATCGTTAACCCCCTCAGGCACATTAACAGAGCATCATCATCATCAGCATCATCATTACCAGCATCACCCCACTAAGTACCACCATTATGAGAAGCGGAGAGAGAGAAGAATGTTACTCGACCTTTCGTCCCCTGCATGTTGCCTGTCAGAGTCGGGCATGTTTGGGTCAAGAACTGGGTTTGGGGGTTTGGAGAACAGGCTTTCAAAGGCCATTGTGCCTGGCTGTGGTGTGGTGAGGAGGAGGAGGAGGAGGGAGGTGGAGGAAGGCAGGGCCCCGCCGCTGCCCGCGGTGCGGAGCGGCGGGAGGAGGCGGCGGCGGCGGCGGCGGCGCGCACGGCCGCGCTGGGGGCGGCTCGGTGAGGAGGAGGAGGGCCGGGCCCCTCAGTGAGGAGAGATGATGAAGGTTTGCACTCACGGTTACTTAGTGAGACACTAACGGGCACTCAGCGCCCGGGCCCGGCCGCCCCGCGCGGGCGCTGCGGGGAGGCGGTGGCGGCGGCGGCGGCTCGAGCGGCAGCCCCGGGGCAGAGGAGAGCGGGAGGACACACACACGGGGGGAGGGAGGTGCTGCTGGCCGGAGATGGCGGCCCTAATTCTTCCTTACAAACATGGCGCCCGCGCGAGGCACTCGCACAAAATGGCGGCGGCGGCAGAGAGGAGGTGGAGGAGGAGAACGGCGACAGCAGCAGCGGCGGCAGCGACCCCCGGCGCTTTGCCCGCACACGCTCGCTCAGCGCCCGCGGCCCGTACACGCCGCCGCCGCTGCCGCCACAGCGTCTTCCGCGCCCGCCGGGGCCGCGATGTCGCCGCGTCCCTTCGCGCCGCCGCCGCCCGCCGCGCTCCTCCTCCTCCTCCTCCTCCGCCGGGGCCCTGGACCCTCCCCCCGCGCGCCGTCATTGGCCGCGGCTGCGGCGTCTCGCGCGCTCATTGGTTTTCCGCCGCGTCCGTCAATCTCGCCGTGACATCACGCGCGGGCCCCGCCCTCCTCCGCTTCCCCTCGGCCGCCGCCGCCGCCGTGCGCGCGCGAACAGGGTGGGGCCTCGCTGCGCGCCGCGTCACGTGCCCCCGCGCCCCATCACGTGATGGCGGCGTATCCCCCCTCCGGGAATGGTGGGGGAAAAGGGAGGGAAAAAAGGGCGGTGGCTTCCTCCCGGCGAGAACCGGGACGGGCGCGGGAACGGGCCTCCCCTCCCGCCACTGCGTCATGGCCGCCGCCCCCCATCACGCTCTGCGGGCAGCGCCCCCTGGCGGCGGTTGTGTGTGAGGGGAACCGGCCCGTGCGTCGTTAATTAGCGACGCTCGTAATTAAACTAAGAGTGTGTGGCCCCAAGGCGGGACAAAAACAGTCCCTGGAGTAGCCCTGTCGAGGTCAGGGCGTGACAAAAGCCGGGAAAAAGTGGCTCGAAGACAGTAATTTCATAAAAATGTAGGCGTAGGGAAGAGGCGTCGGTCAGAGTCACCTCGATGACCTTTAATCAAACGTTCCCGGGAAAAGTTACTTAATTTTTTTTTTTTCCTTTTCCAAGTTGTCTCGCTGACCCTCGGGGATTCTCAGGACACGCGACTCGGCTTTCTCCAGCGCTAGCAATCCAATAAAGTTTATAAAAACAAGGTGGAACACTCGCACAGATTCCCATGGGATTCCCAGTGGGAGGAGCCTCAGATCCTTAAGGGAAGAATCATCTCCCTTGGGCCTCGCACACCTGAGCAAGGCGAACAGGGTCCAGACCATCAGGGAAATCAAGTAAATCCAAGGAAAAGGCTGGAAAATAGCATTCCTGCAGCGATGGGGTGGTGGTGGCTGGGGAGCATCACTAGGGCCGCTTAGGACTAATTAGCCCCATCAGCACAGGTGGAGCCATGGAGGAACCAGCATCATCTTTCCCCAGGCCACAGGCAGGGGATAAAAGAGGGATTCTAAGTCTGGACTAGAAGGAAGAATCCTAAATTTTTGGTTAAATATTCTGGGGTGAGAAATGGTGATTTGGGGACAGCATGTCTGGGGCCAGCTGTGCCTGCCAAAGGGAAGGAGAAGCATTCCTGCTGCTTTTTCAGCTCCCAAATATTATTATCCCAAATGAAAGTTGTATTTCAAGAGTGGAAGAGCCTCTCTCTGCAAATTCCAACCTCAGGAAGTCTGAAAGATGCCAGAGCAGCCGCTCTGGGAAGGGAAAAAAAAAAAAAATCTCCTTTAGTCAACTGGTATGGCAGCCAGAGGTTGAGAAAGGCAAAGAGCCGAACTTAAACTTTTCCAGGGCTGGAAGGGAGAAACCAGCTCACCCTGGCCTCGGGAATTAGGAAAATGTCGTCAGTTTGGGATCGTGCCGCAAGGAAAAGCCTCCGGACCGCGGTCCAGGCGCCCGTCTCCAGCTGCGTTAGCCAGAGAAAGCAGCAGATGGAAACTATTCTGCCCTGTCAGGAGCTTGTCCTCTCCCAGATTCCTGCTTTTTGGCTCCCAGATTTTTTTATCATCCCTAAACAGGGTCATGGTGTTGGAGGAGCATGGGAAGTGGCAGAGAATGGGAGAGGGAGAGGGAGGAGAGGAGCAGCCATGCTTCTAGAAAATAATTTTCTCCTAATTTTTAGGAATATTTTTGCAGCATTCTGGAGTTTTCCCTTCCCTCCCCCAGCACAACCCTGGGATACATTTCCCTGCCCGGCTCTGTGTCCAGCCAGAGCTCCCGCCAATCCAAACATCCTCCATCTGCCGACAGCAGCCCTGAATGTCGCTTCTTGTTCTGCCAGAGAGATCCAACCCCTTCCTAAGCTCCCATGCCCCCCAAAAATCCAAGAGCTCGACCCCCTAGAGGAGACAGATCTATCTTGGGAAGCCTCTTTCTCTGGGACAAGGAATGGGAATGGTTTTAGTGGGTGCAGCTCAGCAGGATGTAAGGGACTAAGGATTCCCAGGGGAAAGGATGTTCAGGGATGAGGATTCCCAGGGGGAAAGATGACTCCCAGGGTGAGGATTCTGTGGGGGGGAGGGATGCTCCAGGCTAGGAATGTTCAGGGATGAGGATGCTCCAGTGGGAATGATCCCTGTGCTATCAGCCAGCCCCTCCCAAACAAAACTAAAACTTTTAAAATAAAAATAATACCATTGATAACAGGTTCTTGACATCCAAGACCCCAGTTCCCCTTGGGCCACTCTGGGTGAGCATTCCCCCCCATCCACACATCCATCAGGTGACATCCTTTACATCATCCTTTAATTGTACTAAATCCAGCAGGATGAGGGAACATGCAGAACATGCACAAGCAGGAGGGTGAATGCCAGCTCTTCCCAGCTTTCCTATGCTGGGGTGGAGGCTCTGGCTGATAGAGCAGGGAATATTCCCACCTCCACACACAGCTGAAACTTTGCTGTGAGGAGGGTCCATGGGGGATACCCATTTGGGAGGTTTCAAGAACAGGGATAGCCCTGGAATTCCTCCTTTGCCCCGCTTGCCAAGGAGGGCACCCAGGTGGATGTTCATGGAGTTTTCCAGCCCTGATTAGTCCCAGGGGACTGAGGCACCAGACCTCAATCCCTACATAGGCTGCTCAGCATCCAAAGGGAAGTGGGAGTGTGTTTTTAGGGAGCAGGACTGGATGCAACAAGGGAGGAGGGCAGGAAGGGCCATGAGCCTCTCTCCTCCCACACACTCAGCTTCACTGCTTCCTAGAGATAAAAAAGAAAAAAGGGAATTCAAAGGAAATCGGGGCTGTGGCTTCCATCTGCTGGTGTAGGACATGGTCTCTCTGGAGTCGGGATGAGGATAGTGCTGCTTTTCCACCTCACTTGGTGGTGTAAATCCACCTAGGCAGGTGCAAATCCACACGGGAAGAACTTTGGGACAGAGGGGAGAGCAGCTCCAGCAACCTGGGCTTTTCCCCAGTGCCCCTAAAACTCATAGGGCGAGACAAAGAGGGTGATTTTGGACAGGTGCTTGGCCTGGAACACCTGATCCAGGTACTCGGCCATGTCCACGTCCACGTGGACGGTGCGGGGCCCTCGCAGGCTCTGCACCAGCAGCAGCTCCCCGGTGTGCCGGTCCGAGCGCTGCACCACGAAGTGCCCGCGGCTGTTCCCGCCCGTGATACCAAACCGGAGGCTGTCGGGGCCCGGCCGGCCCAGAGCCGCCGCTGCCGTGGCCATGCGGAACAGAGGCGCCGGAGTCTGGAGCTTGGAGGGGAGCGGGAGGTAGTGGAAGGAGATGGTTTTGGGGGCCTGGTGGCATAAGCGGCTCTCCATGGGGCACGGGTTGCGCTCGCACTGGCTGCAAGAGGAAAAGCAACGTCGGGAATGCCGCAGTCGTGCCCCCCCACCTCCCTGGATCCACAGGGAATGCCGTGGTGCGCCACACTTACAAGGGGGAGGTTTTGACGTAGGAGACGTTGCCGGTGGCCGGGGGACACTGGGGGGTGACACACTGGAACCCCCCCCCCGTGTTGATGCAGGTGCTCCCGCTCGTGCAGTTATCCTGGGATAGGGAACACTCATCAATATCTAGAAAACAAGGGCAGGAAAGCGGGGTCAGGGCCTGGGAGCCTCCAACCGAGCTCACCTTTCCATCAGAAAATAGGCAAAAACACCTTGAAGCAGGTCAAATACTATCCAAAAAGATATGGGGGCATCCCAGAATTCCATCTCCTTTCTCCAGCCTCACCCCCAGGCCAGCGGAGGTTAACAGCAGCCCTCCAGCAGGAAGGCAGCTGCTTTTCCAAACTTTCTGCTGGATGGTCTGGAAACACCGTCCCTTTTTACTTACTGAGCGCCCGTGGGACGCCTGGCAGGAGCTGGAATGTGAAGGATTTGCTGGGAGCATTAGCAAGATGCCATGGAGCAGGGGGGGAAATCCAGGAGGAATGGGGAAATAGGCATTTTCTCACCCTGAACTGCAGCAATCAACACTTCGGGGCACAAAAAAATTCCCTGTTCTTCAGGAGACTTTCAGCAATTGTGGCTTCCCACTATTCCCACCTGCTGCCTTCCACCTGCACCCCAATTCCCTTGGGACTGGGAGAGATGTTGCCACCCTCTGAACTGATCCTGGAATTCTGGGGGGTTAACATTATTTTTGGTTCTTCCCAGGAACTCCCAGCTTCAGGAACATCCCTACAGCCACAGCGGGATCATCTTCAAGGAGGTGCAGACCCAAAATCATCCAGAGAGGTAAAGGAGAGGGGAGAGGGAGAGGAGCAGCCATGCTTCCAGAAAAGCGTTTTATTTTCATTTTTAGGGATTCTTTTGAAGCACTCTGGTGGAGTTTTCCCTTCCCCAGCACAACCCTGGGATTCATTTCCCCACCCAGCTCCGCATCCAGCCGGAGCTCCTGCCAATCCAAACATCCTCCATCCGCTGCCATCCCGTAAAGCGTCGCTCCATCATCCCCCTCCCCTCTACACCAGCCTCTCCCTTGGAAACGGAGAAAAAAGCGGGGGGAAGTGGCAAAGGACTTGGGACCAAGTGTATTCCAGCCCCCTCACCTTCGCAGCTCTTGCCGTTGCCCAGCAGGACGTACCCGGCGGGGCAGGAGCAGCGGAAGGAGCCGGGAATGTTGACGCAGGAGTGGGCGCAGAGCCGGGGTCCCCCTTCCTGCTGGTACACCTCGCACTCGTTGAGGTCTGCGGAGACAGGGATTCACCAGGATCTCGCTCCAGCCTCCTGGGAACACTCAGGGAGCTAGCGCGGGCTGGAGGAGCGGCCGGTGAGGTGGGTTGGGAAGTGATTCCAGAAGATGCCAGGGAATGGGAACAGCAGCACAGCTTGAGGGCTGTGAGCAGCGGCGTCCAGCAGAGGGCGACACTGTGCCCAGTTCGAACTCGGCCATCCATCGTGATCCATGATCCATGGATTCAGGGCTTGGAGCCTCCTGAAGGTGTTTGGAGTCTCCCTCACTGGAGATATTCCAGAGCCAGCTGCACACAACCCGTGCTGTGTGCTCTGGGATGGTGGGGCTCTGAGCCACTGTGCTCCCTTCCAGTGTGACTCTGGGACGGGATCAGGCACCGAGCCGGCCCTCCCGCATCCCGGCTCACCCTGGCAGATCCCGTCGGGAGCCGTGCCGTTCATGTGGAAGCCGGGGTCGCAGCTGCACTGCTGGGTCTGGGCGATCTGGGCACAGCGGGGCTGCCGGCTGAAGGCCGGGTCATCCGTCACGCTCCAGGCAGGAGGAGCTGTGGGAAAACGGCGGGATGGGGAGCTGGAAGGTGGTGGGGGATGAAATACTCCCGTTTATGGCCCAGCAAGGGTCACCCACCGGTCTGAGCCTGGTACTGGCAGGTGCTCCCGGTCCACTGTGGGGGGCAGAGGCATTTGAAGTGGTCGAGCCCCTCCAGACACGTTCCACCATTCTGGCAGGGGCTGCTCGAGCACTCACTGATCTCTGCGGGAAAAGCAGCCACGTTCCATGTTGTTTCCTTGGGGGAAGCAAGCCTCGGGAATGCTGCACGCACCGGGATTCTTTGGTGCTCTATGGCACATCATAGCCAGGATGCTTCCCACCAGCCCTCCTCTTGAGGTGCTCTGGCTGTAATTCCCACTTAAGATTGAGAAATCCCAAAGCCACGGGAGCTACAGCATCCCTGGATCTTTGGGGAGCAGCTGCAATCCTTCCCCACTTTGAGCACCCCAATATTTCCCCTGTGTGTAAATAAATGCACTTTTCCAAAGGACATTCCAGGGCAGAAGATGAGTGATACCTGCACAGCGGGGCTCCTGCCCTGTCCAGCTGCCGTTGGCCTGGCACATCCGTGTGCTGGAGCCCAGCAGCTGGAATCCTGGATCACAGGCAAAGTGAACCTCGTGATCCACCAAATATTTGGTGCCAAACTTCCTCCCATCCGCAGGGGCTTGGAGGGCAGGACAGGAGGCTGCGAGAGCAGGGAAAGGGGATGAGTTTGAAGGGGGTCCTGTCCTTCCAAGCCGCCCTTTACATGCCGTTTCCCTGGAATACTGGTGCCGAGGACTCACGGGTGGGCGGCTGCGGGGCGGCCTTGGCCAGGGAGGCGTGGATGGTGCTGAGGCGGCTCCTCACGGTGCGCAGCCCCTCCGAGAACCGTGTCTCCTGCCCCTTCAGCAGCTGCTGCATCTGCCGGATGGCAGCCAGGAGCTGCTGCCTGCTGAGGCAGCTCTGCGGGAACAGGGATGGAGACAGGGCTGGGGACCTCCCTGAGCTGCCACTCCTCCCAGGAGCCAACCTGCTGCCCGTGGGAGGAGGTTAGTGCGAGAACTCCGCAGCATCCGATGTTTTCTGAGCGCCCTGACTTTGTGTTACCCCCCCCCCCCGCTCCACATTTACCCAGATCCAGGAGTTTTTTCCACCTAGCCCTGCGCTCCAGGCAGGGCTGGGATCACTTTGTGGGAGAGATGCTATAACTCATGTTTCATCCTGCTGGACCTCCAGCCCTGTCCCTCTTCCACATGACAAAAGAAGAGGAAAACAGCTGTCTTGTGAGCTCTGCCGGGGCCAGGAACGCTGGTGGGACTCCTGCCTGCAAACCGATCGCTCCCACGGGACTGACTCATGCCGGAGACGGGCACCGTTATTATGGGATTCCTGTGGAATTGACTTGAAACCGAGGAAAAAGAGCAAAGCCATTCCCAGAGCTCAGAAATATGGGGAGCGCAGTGAGGAGAGAGCACACAGAGACGAGGCTGGGGGCTATGGAATTCCAGGAAAGCGAGTGGAGCTGGTGGGCTCTTTCCCACCTGGTCGAAGGGATTCCTTCCCCCCTTTCCATAACCGCACTGTGGAATGATTCCCGTTTCCAGAGAGCTGCTAAGGGTTGAGGGAGGACAAACACAGTAGCCCAAGCAACGCGCTCTGTGTCCTCTGCTTCCCCGGGAGCAGACTCGGGGGTCCCGGGCTGCCGGGGGGGATGAGCCGGGCTGTGCTGGCAGCTCTGGGATACCCCGAGCCCAGAGGAAGAGAGGCAAAAGCAAATAGATGCTGGCGCGTCGCTAGCTTTAATAAACAGCTCTTTGTTAGGGCTGGGTTTAACTCCGGGAGCAAGCGCGAGCTCCGGCGGGATGCTGAGCCCTCGCAAAGCTGACAAATCCCCAACAAAAGCCCCGAAACGGGAATTTTTGCTCCCGGCGCGCGCGGGGGAAGCTTCAGGTGCGGGGTAACGAGGGCGAAAAGAGCCCGAAAGAAGCCGCGCGCGCTTTAAGCACGGCTCAAACGCCATGTAAGCGTGGGCTGGGGCTTTGCCCACCTGTTTGTCGGGGCAGGAGCGCCGGCAGCGCTGCGGGGCTGTCGGGGCGCACGGGGCAGCGAGCGGGAAGCGGAGACGAGCTCCGCGCCCCCTTCCCCCCTCCCAAATCCCTTCCCGAGGTCCCGTCCCTGCTCACCTGGGCGGCCGGCGCGGCCGGGAGCGGCAGCAGCAGCGGCAGCAGCAGCAGCAGCACCGACGGGAGGCGGCCCCGCGCCCCCCGCGGCCCCGCCATGGTGCGGTGCGGCCCCGCCGCTCTCCGGGACCGGCTGCCCCGCGCTCTCCCCGCCCCGCCCGCGCCGCCCCCGCGCTGCCCCGTGCAGGGGACGCGGCGCTTCCCCGCCCCGGCGCCGGGCCGGCCCCGCGCACCCTCCATCCATCCATCCATCCATCCATCCATCCATCCATCCATCCATCCATCCATCCATCCATCCATCCATCCATCCCCCGGGACACCGACCGGGCTCTGCGGGCATCATCCCCAGCGGGTGGGGTGATGGAAGGTGGCTTTTCCCCCCAGCTCCCCCCAGGCCGGGACTAACCGCGCTGGGCAGGGAAACCCTTTCCCAGCCCTGCACCCCCTCCCCAGCTCGGTAACCCATTTTCCAGCTCCTGCACCCCATCTCAGTCACTGTACCCCTTTCCCCAGTCCCAAAATGCCTCCTCCAGCTCCTGTGCCCCCTCCCCAGCTCGGCACCCCCTTCTCCAACTTCTGCACCCCCTCCCCAGCCCGGTCTCCCCCAAGGAGAGGCAAGAGGTGCCAGGTCCAGCTTGGGTTGCTGCCCAGTAGCCCCAGCTATGGAAGCAGCAGAATTCCCCCCAGAAGGAGAAGGAGCAGCAGGGAAAGGCCAGGCCATGGCTAGGGGGCTCCAGCCCTCCCGGGACCCTGGAGTGATAGCTCCTCAGCGTGAGGATGGGATGGATGGAAACCCATCAGGGAGAAGGGAATGTGGGAGCACCTGCTGTTCCCACTGGGAACTCCCAGCACTGGGGCTCCTGTTGCTGCTTTCCATGGGGATCTCTTGGCTTGTGAAATCCCCCAGCAGGCTGTAGCACTGGAGCCCTCATCCTCCAGGGGGCTGCCCATCCCACAGACATTAAAATATGATGGAAAAGGGGTAAAACACCAGGCCCTGCAAGGCCAGCTGCCCCTCAGCACCATCCACCCCAACCTGCTCCGCTCGTTCTGGAAAAAATTAATAATTACAGCAAAATAATTCTACTGTTAATTCCAAACCCCTGGGACTTCAGCCCAGGAAAGAGCTCCTGGGGAGAGCCAGCCTCCACCAGGAAAACTGTGCAGGAGATAACAAATAAAAGAGACGACTGTTTATTCAAATATTCCCTCAGTGTCCTCGCTGTGGTGCCACTCAGACGGTTCCTAGCGGCACTTCCGAGTCCTCCCCTCGGCTCCCGGCACGCGACCGCTCCGACACCGGCAAAGTGCCGGCCTGGCTCCATCGGCTCCCCAGCTCCAAGCTCTGGCAGGGAAGCAGTGGCACGTAGGGCTCTTCCACGGGACCACCGAGCTGCTCCTCCACGACATACCTGATGTCCCAGGGCTCACCAGGATGCACATCCACGGCCACCAGCGCTGGCTCCGCGCCGGGGGAGCCAGGCTCCGAGGCTTCCCCAGCCTCCAAATCCGAGTCCGCTTGTGGGAAGCCCGAATCCTGCGTGGAGTCTGGGCTCTGCTCTGGAAGGCCGGTGTTGATGTAGATGATGTCCCCGCATGCCTTGGCACTGGGCAGGTTTTCTAGCAGCTTCTCCAGCTGGGCTTTGAGCTGGGAGAAGGTGGGGCGGGTGGCAGGGTCGGCTCTCCAGCACTCAGACATTATTTCATACCTGGAAATTGGGAGAGGAGTGTGGTTAACAGAGGTTTCCAGCATTCCAGAATGGTATGGTTTGGTTTGGAGGGGACCTTAAAGCTCATCCAGACCCACCCTGCTGCCATGGGCAGGGGCACCTTCCACCATCCCAGGTTGCTCCAGCCTGTCCTTGAACACTTCCACCCACAGCTTCTCTGGGCAGCCTACACCTCTGGAGTAGGGGAGGTATAGGGGCTAATTCCCAGTTTCCCTCCAGGCTGGGCAAGCCTTGAAATTCCCATTAAATGAAAGTGAAACCAACTCCCTCTGTTCAGGCTGTTTCCCAAGGGCATGGATTTATCAGCCCAAGCTGCTGTTTGAAGAGTGAGAAGTCTCTTCCAGTGTAGCCCTGGGATCTGTTCCCTGGGAACATCCCAGCTCTGTGTGTGGGATACCCAGTCCTTCCCTTGGCAGGTGCCTGCTCCCAGGCTGGATGTCAGGGAGCCCTGGAAGCTCCCAGCATGTCCCTGCCAGCGTCTCTGCCCTCCAGCAGGCTGGATTCTTGGATGTTCCTGCACTGCTTCCTTCGGGAACAGGCAGTGGAGAGGAGCCTTTCAGGAAATGTACAACTCTGTTTATCCGGTTGGGATTCGAAGATCTCAGCTTTGGTGCGGGTTAAACATTTTCATCTCTAATGGCAATAGAATAAAACTCAGGAAGGAAGCCTGGGAGAAAGGCCTTTGCTGAGCTGCTCAGAAATCCAAAAGTTTGTGTATTCTGCATTTCCCCTTTCCAGGGAAATGTAGATTTATAGATTTGAGGCAAGGAAGGGCCCTAGAGGTAGTTTTGTGGGACAAAGAGGAGCATCACCAGCCAGGACCTTTTTGGCCAAAGTAAATCCAAAAATAAAGAAAAGAAACACTAAAAAATCCCATCACTGACTGTTCCTGGTGACCTTGCCAGCCCTATAAACCTATTGCTTCTCCTCAGGACATTTGTTGGGATTTTTGCCTGGAGTTCAGCAGATGCTGACACATGCTCTGCTTCAGGATCTGTCTTTCCTCAGGCACGGTGTGCAAACATTAAAGGGGGGGTTTGTTCCTAGGAAAATCCATTTTCCCAGCTGGTATCCCAGGACTCACAGCTCATCCAGGCAGTCCTCAGGCTTCTTCAGGCGCTGCCCATGGAAGAGGTACTCGTAGATCTCGTGGTTCTGTATCCCTGGGTACGGCGTCATCCCGCGCGTGGCAATCTCCCACATGGTGACGCCGAATGCCCACTGCCAGCACAAAGGGAAAGGCCAAGGCTGAAGGGATGCTTCCAGGAGGAATGAATGAACCTTTTCATGGGGAAAGGTCACTGCCTGGCATCCAAGGGACAATGGGCAGAGCTGTGGTGCTCCCAAAATTGGGAATGACCAGGACGGAGGCGAGGGGCCCACTCAAGGAGCCGACCACGCAGGCAGCAGAAGGGCTCCAGCACCTTGGGTGCATTCCAGGAAATGCCACCAAGAGGAGCACGGTGTGGCTCAGCCCAGGGGACTGTCCCTCCAGGCACGGGGACCTACCACGTCGCTCTTGGTGGTGTAAACACGGTCAGCCAGGGACTCGAGGGCAATCCACTTGACCGGCATCTTGGCAATGCGGCCCTGCCGGTAGTAATCCCCACTGTAGATCTTCTTGGAGAGCCCAAAGTCTGCCACGCACACAGTCATGTCATCCCGCAGCCTGGGGGCAAACAGGGATACATCAGGACAGCCCCAGCACCACATCCTGAGCCACCAGCCCCAGGCTGAGCTCTGTGTCTCAAAACTAAGGGAACTTTTATTGAAAGGAGCAGAGCTGTAAATCCACAGGGTTCATCCCATGGGATTGAGCAGAGGAAAACACTCACATGCAGTTCCGAGCTGCCAAGTCCCTGTGGAGGAAGTTCCGACTGCTCAGATATTCCATGCCCAGGGCAATGTCCACCATGAACTTCACCAGGGTCTGCAGGGGCACAAACTGGGGAGGCAAGGTGGGGGTTACACAGTGTTGATCCAAAAGGCTTCCCTGTCCAGGGCTGCCATCCCAATGGATGAGCCCACGGCAGCAGACAAGCTCTTATCCCTCAGACCATGCCATTCGTTGACCCATGAGTCTGCAGGAGCTGCAGAGGGGGATTCCCTTCCCTCCTTGATCCCACCCCACTCCTCTGCTCCCAGAGCTCCCTACCTGAGGGGCCATTTCTAGCCGGGAGCGGAGTAGGAAGCTGTGCAGGTCTCCGTATTTCATGAATGGCAGGATCACCATTGGCTTGGGCACCTGCAGGGAGCTCAGCTCGATGCACACCCCTGGGAAACATGGACAACTCACACAGTGCCCTGGGAAAAGGGATCCAGGTCCACCCAAATCCCAGCTGCAGAGGGACAGCCCATACCGAGGAGCTTGATAACATTGGGATGGTCAAAGTCCTTCATGCACGCTGCTTCGCTGAGGAACTCTTCAATCTCCCTTTGGGAAAAGTTATCCACTGGGAAGCAGAGAGAAAGAAAGAGCTTTAAAACCGCAAAAACAGTGCCAGGATGCCATTCCTGAGAATGGCAATGGGAATGTTGTTATCCAGTGGGACAAACATCAAGTCCTGTGGGGCAGAGAGACAACTTACACTTCATGGTCTTTACAGCCACCTTCTGTGGGGGCCCTTCGGACTGGCTGAGCCGTCCCTCCATCACAGATCCGAACTCCCCTGCACCACAGGAGAGAAGGAATCCCTTTATCCAAAGCACCACCTTTCAGGACACGACCAGATCCCTACGATCTGGAATGTTCCAAGATGGAGCCAAAAGGCTTGTTCCTCATCAGTGACAGAAGGAGGACAAGCTGGGCTCATGGAAGGTTCCCTGCCTGTGGCAGGAGGTTGGAATGAGATGAGTTTTACTCACCCTCTCCCAGGACCTTCCCCAGGCTCAGGGCATTTCTGTGCACGACAACATCCTGCAGCTTCTGCTGGAGCTCCCTGCTGACACCCAGGCTTCCCACTGCAGGAAAGGGGGACAAAAGCTCAGGCACCTCTCACCTGCTGCCATTTTCCCCTCCAGCTCCTTCCAGAGGGATAAAAACGTATCCTTACAAGTCAGTTCCACGGCTCTGCGGCAGTAGGACTTCTTGGCTGTGTAGTTCACTGCCAGCTCTGAGTTGTTCCTGCTGAAAGCATTCCTGAGGGAACACAAACACATCTGTTGTGGCTGGATGAAGGAGTGAGCATGGCAGGGGCAGGAGCCCAGGGGATCTGTAGGAAAAGGGGAAATGCAAGTTCCATTTCCTTTTTCCTGGATCAGCACCATCGCCTGCAATGTCCGAACTAAACAACAGCTCCACAAACACCACTGAACCATCAAGGAGTGAGTCATGAAGGTTTTGGGGAGGAAATAGGATACTCATTTCCTACTCAAGGAGCAGGAATACTGCTGGAGCCCTGCAGAGGAAACAAAACCAGGGCAGGATGCTCCAGAGCTGGGAAGCACAGAAAGAGTGACAATAACCAGTTAGGAAAGGGATCCTGACTCGGTACCAGTTTCCAAACTGGGAGCACGGGGCAGTTAAACACCACTTGGGAAGTCACAAGGATGAGTGAGGAGTATTGGGTTACTGCAGGAGAAAACAGCCCTTTGTGCATGCCTTTAAACAATGCTGGGCCATTGAACCCAGGCGTGGGAAGAGGCAGGAGGGTTTCTCCAGGACATGGGATATCATGGAATCATAAAATCATGGAGCTGAAAGGAACCCACAAGGATCATCCAGTCCAGCTCCTGGCCCTGCACAGACACGCCAACAATCCTACCATGTGCATCCCTGGGAGTGCTGTCCAAGCACTCCTGGAGTTCTGGCAGCCTCGGGGCCGTGCCCCTTCCCTGTTCAGTTCTCTCTGGGGGAAGGATCTTTTCTCAAAATTCAGCCTAACCTCCCCTGATACAGCTCCAGCCATTCCCTTAGGTCCAGGTCACCCTCTGGTGACCAGTGACATCCTCTGCTCTCTCATTTTCGTGCCAAAACACCTCCCCCACCAAGCTGCTCAAGTTCATTTCCCTTTAAAAATAGGAATAGTGAGCAAAAGGTGAGCTGCTGAGCTGAGGAAAGGGAGGGGAAGGAAAAACCCACTTAGTCCCTCACCACGGGCATAAAAAACATAATTTGTGGTAACACCACCAGTTCTGGGGACAGGATCCTTGTCCCCAAATCCAGCAGGGGCTGCTGGCCACCCGTGCCTTGGGAGCTGCCCCATTTTCCATCTCCTTACCCATATTTTGTCTCCACACATCGTTTCTCGATGACGACAGACAAGCAGAGGATGACTCCGACCGCAATTGTCCCACAGATAAATCCCAGGGCTATGACAAAAGAGTCGGCATTCCCAGAGGCCGGAGTCGAAGAGGGGGCTGAGGTTATTAATCCTAAGAAAATATCCTGTTAATGGAGCTGGTGAAAGAGTCAGCCTGCAGCACCTGGGGCTTGGGGCAGGAATTCCCAAGGGTTTCCAGCAGAGCCGAAAAGGTTACACGGGGAAAAAGGGAATGAGGAGTGAGGCTTTGCTGCTCCCAAATCAGGATCCTTGGCTGAGAGGGATGCTTTATCTGAAGAAGGATGGAGTGATGCCAAACGGCCTCATGGAAAGCACACCCTGTGCCATTCCCAGCCTCCAGCCCTGCACCTCCTTACCACTGGCAGGGATGAAGATCTCCACGGGAATGCTGGAAGGTCCCACTCCCCCCTTGGTGACAGCGGCCACACGGATGGAGCAGGTGGCGTTGGTGGCCAGCACGGGCAGCACGGCCACGGTGCCGTTCAGGTTCAGCCGGGCTTCGTCAGAGACCATCTGCTGGAGAGAGGGAGGGAAGAAAATCCTGGGCTGGGGAAGGCAGGGAAACTTGGGGATTTACTGAGAATTGTCCCCTTGGCAACCTCTGGAGCTGCTTTGCTTTCCCAACCCAGAGGAAGTGCAGCACCCGGCTATTTAGGGAGAAGAATGGCCCTGTGTGCAAGGGCCGGATGGGATCGGGAGCGGAGCTGAGCAGCGCTTCCCCTTCAGTCCCAGCGTTTCTGGCCCTCTCTGCTTCACAACAGCAGCTGCCAGAGCCAGAAAAGAGGCAGGGAAGGATCTGGCAAGGAAGGGAAAGGCTCTGGTGACATGGATTGTGACCCTCAGCCCTCGTGGCCACCAGGACCCTGTGAGCCTCAGCAGCCATGGTGTGCTCCTGGTAGGATTGTCCAAGTGCTCTGGAAGTGGATCCTAGGGTAGATATTTTTTGCCTTCTGTGGTTTTTGTGTCCGGCTAATTATATACCAACTTTTTATGTGTTTCCTGCGGCAGCAAGCAGCGTGGCTTGGTAAAAACACAGAAGCCTTTCCCCGCAAATCCCATCCCTTCCTGGTCATTTCCAGTTGAGAAAGTGCTGCTGCTGCTCCCTGCCGATTTCCAACTGCAAAACAGCTTCCCAGCTGCAGCCAAAACATCTGGCAGGCTGCTGTGCCCAGCAGTGCCTGGCTCCTTCCTGAACATCCCAGGAAAACAAACAAACAAACAAACAAACAAACAGGAACTTGGGGGGAGGTGGAACCTGCAATGAGGGAATGGAGCTGAGGGGGATCAGTGGGTGAGAGGGAATCAGAGCTTCTCAGAGGGAACCAGTTTCTGTTCCCTGTCCCAAAAAAGCCACGGAAACGGATGTGAAACACCCAGGTCCTGGGAATGTGTGGACACCTACTGGCAGTGACAGGAGCTGGGATCTGCTGTCACCTCTGCTCCCACACTCCTGCCTTCCCCTTCCTTGTATCCATATGGGATCTTTTCCCTACCACCAGCCTAAAATTGGGATCTTTCCCTGTCCTAAAGGGCCCTGCTGTGTCATCTGAGGACAGATTCAGACCATGAGCACAAAGCAGGGCTGACTTGCCAAATTTAATGAGATTTTATGAGTTTTGTGGTAGTTGAGGAATTTCTTCCCATCCCAGCTCGGGCAGCCTTGGCTCCAACAAGGACTGCTAGTTAAGGGAGAAAAAAACCCAACTTTTGGGAATTTTCTGGTTGTGGAGAGGCCTGCAGGTGGCCCTATGACACCGGAATCCAGCTTCTTCCTAACTTTATCCTGCAAAAACCGGTGGTTATTTTGGGGCAGTCCAGATTTAGCCTGTGCAGGGCCACAGCTCAGGCACTTTATTTCATGGAATCATTCCTACAGAATCATTTAGGCTGGAAAAGACCTCTGGGATCATCAAGTCCAACCTCAGAAGGAGCTTTTTGAGGAGTCAGAACTCCAGTTTCGTGTCTCAGACTCACGGAAAAATTGAGAACCGGAAAAAAATTCACTCCATAAGATGGAAAAGTGGACAAAAATTAACAAACAACAACAGAAGCAATAAATCTCCCGGGGCTTAAAGGGCAAGGCCTGTATTTGGCCTTTTGCTGGAGAGAGACAGCTCCTGTCAGCACTTTTTTTCCAAGTCACAAGACCATGATTTTGTTTCCCTGGCTTCATTCAGGCTGGATCTATACGGGGGAGCAAAAGGAGAACAGAAAGTGCAGCATCCAACAAAAAAATGGGGATGAGTCACTATTTCCAACCAGAGCCACTCCACTAGCCTGGCACAAAGGAACTCAAACCACAGCTGGATCCATTCCTGCTGCTATCCACAGGCTCTGGATGGGATCTTTTGCCCAGAGCCTGGGCCAACCTCATCCTAGCAAATTCCTGCAGCTATTTCCCAAATACTAGAAAAGGCAAGCAGGGTGTGCCAGGTGATTTCATGCACCCACGGAGAGGCCTTTGGGCCAAAGAGTTCCTCGAGCTCTGAAATTCTGTGCTGTGGGTTAAGGCAGGGATAAATCCCATCTGAGTAAGGAACAGCTCAAAATCCAGGGAATGCAAGGCCAGGAGTGGTTTGAAGCCCACCTGAAAGCCCAAGACAGCAAAGAAATGAGCTCCAAAATAATCTGTGGAAGCACCCAAACCCATCTGGACATCCCTGCTGGGAATTTGCCCAGGATTTAGCCATTTTCCCCCATTTCCTGGTGACTCACCATGCCCTCAGAGTTGTGCCACTTGTACCAGATGTGGTAGCCCTGGAGCTCCCCGTGGATCCTCTCCAGGGATGGCCTCACCCAGCGAATTTCCAGCAAGGAGCTGGACTCGTTGAAGAACACCGTGACATTCAGCGGTGGGGTGCTGGGAGCTGTGGTGATCAATGGGAAAGGAGGTGAGGGAAGCTGGGAGAATGGGTGCAGAGATGTGGGAATCTGATGGGAAACAAGCTGGAGCTCAACCAGAAAGCCCATGGAGAACGGGGAAGTTTCCTTTCCCACTCTGGGAACAACCAGGACTCCAGGAGCTGCCTCTCATCCAGAGGGACTGAGGCAGGGAAATCCCTTCTCATTTTCATTCTCCTTCTCATTTTCATTCTCCTTCTCATTCTCATTTCCTACCTCCCTCCGTGGTGCTGGCTGTTATCCAGGGGCTGAACGCTGACCAGCCAACCTCATTCCCGCAGGAAACACGGATGTTGTACTCCTCCATGGGCTCCAACTGCTGGATGTGATACACATGGGGAGGCACCGAGGTGTGGAAGGGCTGGAGGGAGATGTTGCCTCTTGGAACAACTTCCTTGACCTTCAATTGGAAAATCAGCCCACAAACAGGGATTAGTCAGCAACAACCTGCAGGGAGAGGTGTTGGAAAACAGGATCCAGAGCCCTGCCTCCCATTTGAACTCTGCAGGGAAAACTCATGGCTCCATCACATATGGAGCTGGGAACACCCCAGGGATGTTGGGAAAGAGGAAGGATGATTTGCTGTTTCTTGTTGCATGGAGCAAAAGGAGCCCCAAATAAAATAACCAAGAAGCACATCCCAAATAAACAAAATAAAGCTTTTTTTTTTTTTTTTCTGTGCAGCACATCATTTGAAAACAGGATTTATCTCCGTGGGATGTCATGGGACTAAACCCAATCCTTGTCACATTTAGCAGCATGGATTAATTCAACATCTCAAAAACAAGTCCTGCTTTTCACAGAAAGACAAATTTATGGATGTAGAGCCCCCATGGAGCTGCCCACAAAGCAACTGCAGCTTTCCAGAAAATATCTCATTTTGTGGGAAGCACTACCTGGACTGGGACAGAGGGAGGAAAGAGGGAAGAGCAATGACAACCCAACCCACGTGCACAGGGCCATGCACTCCTCTGAAAAGCCTCCATCCATGGTTTTGGGATGCCAGGACACCTATCCTTGTGCTCAATCAAAAGAAGCCCCCATGGTATCTTAGGATGGTCTCAACATCTGTTTTACAGCCAAAATAGAAAAGAACAGCCTTCACCCTCAGGTTTTCATGGAGAAATTCCCAGAAATGCTCCAAGTAGATCTTTGGAAGACTCTGCAAGCCTGGGGTTGCTGCAGCCACACACTTGTCCTGGTCACACACTGCACAGCCCAGCAGCATTCCCAAAGTCAGGATTTGGAGGGGCAGGTTTCCCTCAGCTCCCCTCTCCTTACAAATAATGGGAAAGAGCTGTAGGCTTTCCTGTCTCCTGAAAATGTCAGGGAATGCCATCTCCATTCCCAAGCTGTCACAAGATGCTCTGAGGGAGGCGAGCAGTGACCAGAGGAAAACACACAGCACTTCTGGGACCAGCCATCCTGAACATCCAGCCCGATCCCCAACTGTCTTCTGAGAAAAACCCATTAAACCCATTGATTCTGGCAGGAAATCGGGATGTTTGCAAAGTGCACCAGTTGGAGCTGGCAGGTGGGCCAGCTGCAGCCCTCGGGGATGAGTCACTGGCTTGGTGGGCCCAGGGATTATCCAAGGGGACAGCAGCAAAAGGGCTGAGTCACAGCTGTGTTTTTGCCAGAAACCCTCTCCTGTTTTCCACTTGCAAAGACCATTTCCTACTGACAGACCATGAATGTTAACTCATAGGAAATTCCTTGGCTCTCCACCCCACTTCCCAAGCTCCAGCTGCAAGGCAGCAGCAGGACATGGCGCTAATATTAGCCCTGGTACCTTTCTTCCCTGCAATTCCTTTCACTTTTACCTGGCTTCAAAGGTCGCCTCTCTCCACGTGCTATCCCAGCTGGAGTGGAGATTTTCCAGGATAAAAATCATATCCATGAAACACCAAGCTGAGCTTGGACTGGGAAAGCCAGTCATGTGCAGCAGATGGAAAATGCCTGCAGGCTCTGCCCATGGAGGCAGCATTCCCTGAGCTGTCCAGGACACAAGCAATACCCCAGCTCCTTCTCAGGAGTGGGGAGCTGAGGGAAGCCTGCCCCTCCAAATCCCACCTTTGGGAATGCTGCTTGGCTGGGAAGGGTTTAACCAGGTCCATAAAACCACATGACAACCTGTCTGTGTCACCCAATGGGAAAGGGCTCCAAGAGAGCTGGAGAGGGACTTGGAACAAGGGCATGGTGTGCCAGGACAAGGGGGAATGGCTTCCCACTGCCAGAGGGCAGGTATAGATGGGATAGTGGGAAGGAAATGTTCCCTGTGAGGCTGTGGCACAAGCTGCCCAGAGTGGCTATGGCTGCCCCATCCCTGGAAGTGCCCAAGGCCAGGATGGAGCAACCTGGGATAGTGGAAGTTGTTGGGAGTTGGAACTGGACGATCTTTAAGGTGCTTCCAACCCAAACTATTCCAGGATTCCGTGAAATCTGTGCAGCTCATGCCAAGTACACCACCTACTTCCACCTGCCTCAGAGCATCCGTAGAGGGGGAGCTGCAGGGATATGGGAATTCTGGATGCTCACCTGGACATTGCAGCTGTTCAGGGCAGAGAAGGCATCAAAGCCCGGCACCCAGGATATCCTGATTCCATGGGCTGTCCTGTTGAGGACCTGCACACTGACAGGAGCTGATGGAATTCCTGCAGGGAGGAGAAGCCAAAGGCAGTCAGCTGGAAGCCTGAACACAAAGCTGGTGTGGTGGCTTTTCCCTGGAGCTCCCAGGGCTCGGTGCGTGACCCCACATCTGAATTCTGCGGATGTGCCGGACCACCGGATAGGGAAGCACAAAAATGTCACTTTCAGGACTATTTTGGCCATTTCTATATTTGTAACCTCTCTGGGCAGCTTAAAGGCCATGACTTATTTAGGGGAAGACCTTCCTCACGTTGCCAGAGTGGCTCCCATCAGGAATGTCAGCAATTTCCACTGTTTCCTATGGAAAATTCCTATGGAGCACCGCCCTGGTTATGAAGGAAGGAAAGGAGTGATGCAGCCCTTCCGAATCCTGCTTTGAAGCTGACAGTTTTGCTTTCAAATTTAGATTTTGGTGCTCCCTCCCCCATCCCAGTGCTGGGATGACCCAACCGGGATGACCACGTTACAACCAGATCCCATTGGATTTTAGTCGTAGGATTGAAGCTGGGATCTCCCTCATCTTGTGAAGAATGAGTGCTGGGATGTGTGGAGACTTGGGCACAGGGCTTTAACAGGGAATGGGAGCTGACCTTTGATGTTGACCTGGCCCGGGCTGGATGCAGTCAGACCTTTGCTGTTGTGGGCCTCGCAGCTGAACAGCGCTGGCTTGTCGAGTCCTGCCGAGAAAACACAGCCTTGTTCCTTGGATATCCCAAAACCATCCCAATCCCACCAGCAAACACTCAGGGTTTCCTTTCTCAACCTGTTCTCACTTCCCTCCGTGACACTTGTGCTGCCAGTGTCCAGGGGTGACCTCAGGCTCCAGCTGCCCCGCTCCCATGCCAGGGACACGCAGCCGGCACGGCAGGGACAGGATGTCCCCACGGAGCCCTTGCACAAGCTCCTGAGGAAGGGGTTGTTTTCTCTCAAAAAGGGGAAAAGGCAGAAAGCAGAAGAGCCCCTGCCACGGCCTGGTCAGGTGATTGAGTGCTGGTCAAGGACTGCTCAAATCCCCCAGCTGATGGCAGGGAAGGACCGCTGGAAATACCCGAGAGCGGATTCTCCCAGTCTGGGTGAGGTTACCCCAGGCTTGGGATCCCTGTCCCATGCCAAGGTGGACGTGGGGAGCGTTGGCTCATGCCAGCAGTGCCTCAGGGCGCCAGGGCCAGGAGAAGCTCTGCTCCAATGACCCAACCTAGCGGGTGCCAGGCGGATGTGAAGACATCCAAGAGGAATGAGTCACTTCTTCCGGCTTTCACTGCCTTTTAAAGGCTGCCTGGATGCCAAGACTGGACAATTATAGTCCAGCTCTTAATTAACCACTGGCCTCCTCCTCGCCAGCAAGGCAAGAAATACCCCATCTTCTGCCTCTGCAGCAAAACCACAGTGGGGTTTATGGGACACCAAGGATTTTCCTCCCTGTGTCCCACCAGCTGTCATGGACATGCAGCACAGGGGGCGTCCCAAACTCTTCCATTGACACAAAGTGGGGACCAACATTCCAGCAGCCCAGGAGAGAAGCCAGGTTCCTGTTGGCACAGCCAAAGCCTGGCAAAAAAATCTGCTGCTTGCAGTTGAGTGAACTGCCTCTTCCAAGGCAGCCATTTCTGGCAACAGCCAGAGGGGGTCGGATGGGGCTCCCTGCCCCAGAGGAGCCCCAAAGCTGTGCATGGCACGGGAACAGCCCCTCCTGGAATCCCTCTGGGATGGCACAAGGCATATTCCCAGCAGTGGTTTCCCACGGCAGGGACACGCCATGGCAGGGACACCCCCGACTCACCTGGCACGGTCAGGACTGACGGGGAGATGTGGGGTTTCTGGTTGACCTGGATGTTGTTCTGGAACCAGTAGATCTCCACAGGCTCTGGAGGCCCCACAGCCTGGCACGTCAGGTTGAAGGGGCTGTTCCTGGTGACATTCAGCTGCTCGGGCTGGCGGATGAAGTGAGGGAGACCTGCATGGACACAGGGAAGCAAAGGATTCCCCATTCCTGGCTCCGGGCTCCTGGTCCCTCAGCCAGGACACAACTCCACAGCTGCTCCAGCTCACCTTCCAGCTGCACCAGGATGGGATCAGACACCACTTCCACGCCAGAGACGTTGAGTTTGCAGATGTAGGAGCCGTTATCTGAGCGCTGCGCCCCGATGATGCTGCCGGACACAAGGGACACCACCTCAGGCTTTGTGGCTTCCCATCTTCCTTGGGAGCCATTCCTCATTCCCACCTGCTCTGGAAGGCCAGCACCACTCACCTGAAGGTGGAGGTCATGGCCACCTCCTCCTCATCAGGGATCTCAAAGTGGCTGCTGGCGATGCGATCCAGCACGTGCAGCTCCCTCCCATCCTTCCAAAGGGAAATTCCTGGCGCGTCGGGCCGGAGCAGCTCCTGGGGCACTTTGATGGAGCAGTTGAAGGTGACGTCCTTGTGCTCATTGATGACCACGTGCCGCACCGTGGGGTTGAATCTGAGCTGTCCCACGGAGCTGCTTGGGGGCTCCTCCCTGCTGCTCTGCTGGGAATGCTGGGAATGTGCCCACAGGTACAGCCTCACTTCTCCGTCAGCATCCTCTGCAAGGGAAGGCTTGGGGTTTGCCACCACCACCAGAAAGTTTGGGAGACCTCGCAACAAAACCACCCAGCTGCTCCCAAGAATAACCAAAGGCAGCTCGTTTCCCAAAATGTTGTCCCAGGATTCTGTACAAGCAGCACCTCCAAAAAAAGTCCTTTTTAAAGCAAACAGGAGTAGCCCAAGCTAAACAAAACACTCAGCCACGTTTCTTTGGGCAGGGGAGAGGTGGGAGCTATTCCTGCTGCATTACACCCCCGGGACTGGAATATAAAAGGATCCCTGGGCAGCAGGAATTTGGGACTTTACTCCAGCAAACCCCTTGCGGGGCCTCATCTGAAGCATTTTCAGCTGGGGCAGAGGAAGAGCTCCCGGCTGGAATTTTGCTGATTTTTAGGCTCTGCCAGCAGCCTGTCCCTTCCCAGGACAGGGACATGCTCTGAGTCAACTTTTGCTAAGTGCCTCCACTCCACTGCTTTCCCAGGAAAAGAGCTGCAGACGGATGAAGAAATGCCTTTGGACAGTGTATAGGAGCCAGATGCTGTCCAGTGTTGCCCTCCCAGGGTCTTCTCCCACATTTTTTTCCTGAGGGAAAGGTCATTTTGAGGACTTCATACCTCCATCTCCAAACCACCAAATGACATTTTTCCCCTCTCTCCCAGCACTTCCCACCCAGCCACAGCTGAGATTAAGAGCAGCTCCGCTTAAAGTAATTCTCTTCCAAAAATATGTGTCTTTTTGAGGAGATCAGACCTAGGAAATCCACCACGTGGAGGTTGGTTTTCCTGGACCATTTCTGAGCTTCCTGAGGCTTTCCCAGCCACCAGCAATCCAAGTGGTAAATCTCCCTTTCAGCAAGCAAAGGCATTGTGCCAGACAGGAATTTCAACTAAATTAATTCCCTTTTCCAAGAAAGAAAAGCCAACCAACCACTCACAGTTTAAAAGATAAAGAAAGCACAGTTTTTATTGAACCTGAGCTCAGCTGAGTTTGTTTTTGGGCAGGTTTTAGACCTCAAACATCAAACAAGTTTTTAAACCTACGTCATCACTGTTGTGAGTAATGGGGCACGAGCCTGGTGTGTTTTTTCCCAGAGCCAAAATACACAGCCCAATTTTGAGGTTGGCTATGTCCCTTTGCTAAATCTCTCCCTATTTTTAACCCTCAAGAAATTCTGCTTTGGGGATAGAATGCCAGCAGGGTTTTTCAGCCCAGAGGGAAGGGGGAGGCTCTCCCTGCCTCTCCCGCGGCACAATGGGTTTCCCTTTCAGAAAAAAAAAAAACAACAACAACAAAAAGAGCCGCAGCTTTTCCAACCTGCTTCCCTAAGGCTCCCATCCCAACACAAACAGAGCCCATGTGACTACTGCAGAGCTGCAGGGACAGCCATGGATGTGAATCCTCCCCAGGGATCTGCCAAACACAAACAAGCAGCGACCCCCAATTCCCTTCCCTCCCCTGCTCCTCCCAGAGGTCGTTCAGGCTCTCTGCCTGACACAATCCAGCCTCCAACTGCTGTTTTCTGAAGGGTTTTCAAGGCTCCATTTGAAGGGTGCTAGCTCTGGCCGGAGCAGCTCCCCCAGCACGCACCCCTGCCTGGGGAGGACACGGATCTGTGCCCTGTCCTGGGATGGTTTCTGCTTCCCTGGGATGCTTCAAGCTTAAAGAGCAAGGAGGATCTCAGCCTTGTTTTCACATTAATTAAGTGGGAAGAGGTGTTTGTTGGCCCGGGAATGAAATACTTTCCTCTCTGACTCATGTCAGTACAGGAATTCCTCATCTCCAGCGCTGCCTTTGGGTACCCCAGAAGTTTGGGATGGGGATATCCTCATGGCACTTTGGAAGGGACTCGCCCTGTGTGGCAGGACAGCCCTTGCTTGAGTCCAGAGCAGTTAGGCTGGCTCTAAAACCCCAGACTAAAGCCAAGGAGCTGCAAGCCTGGAGTGCCTGTGTGGGTGTCAGAGCAGCTCCCATTCTAACCACAGCCAGGCCTGAGGGAAAAGCTGCCCTGGAAATCAAATCACTCGCAAGGGCACTGCTGCTCTCCTGGAACACCTGGAATTGCAGCAAAACTCCAAAGCAAACAGAGGCAGGCCTTGCTGCACAGCTCCTGTGTGCCTTTCTGCCTAGAGAGAGGAATTTTAGCAGGAAAATCGGGCAGGATACTCCATTAGGGATGAAGAACAACAAGCAGGGACTGAAACAAGGTCTTTCCTGCAGCCATGATGCACCCAAAAATGCTTCATCCCTAGCCCTGGAATTCCTGCTGTTGGCGCTAATTCACCTGCTGACAACAGCTTCTGCCCAGGTACTGTTGGGCAGAAGGAATGAGGAGCCCCTTCCCGTGGGGTTTCCAACCTCCCCATCCCCTGGGAGCTGTGGCAGACCTGGAACTGTTGGATTAACATTGGACTCAATGATATTTTCCAAGCTGAGCAATTCTATGATTGTAAGAAATTAATTTTCCCCAGGGCCACACCTGAATCCAATGAGATTTTCCATATTCAAACACCTTTTGTACAAATCAGCCTAGCATTCCTGGTTACATCCACAGAGAGTTCCCCTGACTGCAGGCTCCTGCTGTGACAGTCAGGACTTTAACTCCTCCCTACCCAAAGCAAACGCTCACATTCCTACCTTCCCTGCTAAATTCCATCTGCACAGTGACCCCTGAGACCCTCCAGCAGCCCTGACGTCTCCCAGCAGCTTCCAAAGGTTGGGCAGCCCTGATCACAGGATTTTTGAAAGTCCAAAAATTACTTTATCTCCCCATTTCTTTCTGCAGATGGAGCTGAAAAGCCACCAAGCTGCCTGCACTGCAAAGTGCTGCAAACCGTGGTGATTCCCGAGGATTTTTCCTAGCATCACTATGTAGCTGACTCGTGGCTAATGGGATAAACCCCAGACTGATCTGCCACAGTTTATGGTCCCTGCCTGCTGTGGATTCCCCATCAAGCAGAGGCACATCAGGCAGTGAAGTACTGGGTTAGGACCACGCTGCAGAGACAGAGCTTTGTCCTGGGACAGCCAAACTGTGTCCCAGGACATCCAAATCATGTCCCAGAAGAGCCAGACCCTGTGCTTAAGGACCAGACCCAGGACAACAAAACCCTGTGACAAAGGACAGCCAGACCATGTGCTCGAGGACAGAGAAACCCTGTCCCAGCACAGCCAGACCCTGTGTCCTGGGACAGCCAAACCCTGTGTCGCAGAACATCCAAACCGCGTGTCCCAGAACAGCCACATCATGTGCACCAGAACAGCCAAACCGTGTGTCCCGGGACAGCCAGACCGTGTGTCCCGGGACAGCCAAACCATGTGTACTAGCACAGCCAGACCCTGTGTACAAGCACAGCCAGACCGTGTGTCCCAGAACAACCAAACCCTGTGTCCCAGCACACACAGACTCGCTCCGAGTTGCGATACAGCCAGAAACCCACCAGTACATCCCTACACAGCTTTTCTTCGGACCCCGTCGGGTGCTCAGTGCCCGCGGTACCCGCGGCACAGCCCTGCCCGGAGCAGCACCCGCGGGGAAAGCGCTCCCGGCCGGCTCCCGTCTCGGGGCCGTGCCCGGCTCCTTCCGTGCCCGCTGCGCACTCACCGGCCCCTCCGCGGGGCGGGCGCAGGGCCGCCAGCAGCGCACAGAGCAGCGCCCAGCGCCCGCCACCCATCGCCCGCCGGCACCGCCAGCGCCACCGCCTCCGGGACTGGCACCGCTCCGCACCAGGACTGGCACCGCTCCGCCTCCGAGACTGGCACCGCTCCGCACCGGGACTGGCACCGCTCCGCCTCCGGGACTGGCACCGCTCCGCACCGGGACTGGCCCCGCTCCGCACCAGGACTGGCACCGCTCCGCACCAGGACTGGCACCGCTCCGCCTCCGAGACTGGCACCGCTCCGCACCGGGACTGGCACCGCTCCGCCTCCGGGACTGGCACCGCTCCGCACCGGGACTGGCCCCGCTCCGCCTCCGGGACTGGCACCGCTCCGGACCGGGACTGGCACCGCTCCGCACCGGGACTGGCCCCGCTCCGCACCAGGACTGGCACCGCTCCGCACCGGGACTGGCCCCGCTCCGCACCAGGACTGGCACCGCTCCGCACCAGGACTGGCACCGCTCCGCCTCCGAGACTGGCACCGCTCCGCACCGGGACTGGCCCCGCTCCGCACCAGGACTGGCACCGCTCCGCACCGGGACTGGCACCGCTCCGCACCAGGACTGGCACCGCTCCGCACCGGGACTGGCACCGCTCCGCACCAGGACTGGCACCGCTCCGCACCGGGACTGGCACCGCTCCGCACCGGGACTGGCCCCGCTCCGCCTCCGGGACTGGCCCCGCTCCGCACCGGGAACAGGCGCAGGACCGGCAGCGGCCCCGCTCCGCTCCGCCGCCCCCAGGGGCCGCCGGCGCCGCCGCCCCGCCCCGGTCCGGCCCCGGCGGGGGAGGGACTGGGCAGCACCGGTGCTGCCTCAGGACTGCGAGGCCGACGCTGAGCGCTGTCCCCAAGGACAGCGCGGCTTTCGCACCCCTCCGCGGTGGGGATTCGCCATTGCCTCCGGCAGCTGTTCCAGGGCTGGGTAGTACTTTCTGTATGCGAAAGGATGTTCCCGATGTCCAGCCTAAACGCATCCTGCTACAGCTTGAGGCAGATTGCTCTTGTCCTGTCACTTGTTACCTGGGAGCAGAGACCGACTCTCACTTGGCTACAATTTCCTCTGCCCCATCCCTGGCAGTGTCCGAGCTGAATGGGGCTTGGAGCAGCATGGGCTAGAGAGAAAGGTGTCCCATGAGATGAGTTTCAAACTCCTTCCAACCCAAACCATCCATGATTCAGGCACTTGTAGAGAGTGACAAGGTCCCTCTGAACCCCCTTGTGTCCAGGCTGAGCCCCAAACCCCAGCTCCTTCAGCCTCTCTTGGTGCTCCAGACCCTTCCCCAGTTCCATTCCCTTCTCTGCATACACTCCAGCGTGTCCAAGCCTTTTCATCCAGGGCCCAAAACTGGGGATGGTCACTGCCCTGGTCCTGTGGCCACAAGAGGGGACAGGGACAAAACCAAGGAAAGGAGGAAGAGCCAGGTGAAACCAATACAAGCCATTAACCCAAGGCAATCTCATCTCCTGTGGCATGGGAAGGAAACAAGGGATTTTCTGGATATTCAGACCCAACTGGCCTTGAATGGGGACATTTGGGACCAAGGTGTATCGAGGCCATGAGTGTTTCCCCCCCTCACGGGAAGGGTCTGGCATTTGGGGAAGCAGCAGCCTGATACCCATACCTAATCCACTTTGAAGCCTTTTCCAACTGGGAAGAAAAACCTTCTTAAGATCAGTGAAAAAAAACCAGAACAAATCACTCCCAGAATCCTTTGACTTGCAAAGCTGCTTACTCAATGCACATTCCCAGCCTTTGGTGACAGGGATTGAATTTTCCTCCCAGCTTCCCACATCTTGAAGCCATCAGGCAGCCAAGGAAGGGCTCATGGAGTTGGAGGCCCCGAGGAAAGGGGAGAAAGAAAATTCACTAAAACTGCTACAAGAAGTTGGAGCATCTTCTGTGCAGATCCAGCAGATTTTCCTCCAGATGTTGGGCACATTCCCTGTGGATCCAGCATCCCCCAGGGAGCAGGGCGAGACCAGGGACAGACATGTGCCTCATGCCTGCCATTTGTGGTCAGCCTTTGCCACACCAGTGCACTTTGATCTGGCTGCATTCCTCGCTGCTCCTGCTGGCTTTGCAATTTTTAGGAACAAAGCAATGGAAAAGGCTTTGGACTCTGTGGGCTGCAGAGTGGGAATGGCCCTTGCAGCAGGATACAATCACCTCACTGGCACGGGGTGAGGGAGAGAAGCAGCTTGTGCAAAAGAGGAGTTAAAAAAACAAACAAGAACATGCAGGAGCATAAAGAGGATTTCAGCAGCTCCCAAAAATCCCCTGATTTGGGTAATTTCTTTGCAGCATGTTGGGTTCTGCTCCAGCTCCAGAGGGTTTGTTGCTGACATGATGAAGAGGCTGGTGTGTGTAGAGGGAGGAAAAAGCCAGAGAGGAGAAATCAGAGGAGAAGCTCTCAGGTGAGGTTTGTGACAGGAAAGGCCTGGAAGGAGCTGGCCTGACCCAGCCTGACCCCTCTGGCTGTTGGATACTGAGCCATCCTCCTGCTCCTCACGGAATATGGAATACTGGAGTGGCCTTTTTTTGGAGCAGGTGACAGATTTCCAACCTCAGAGCCCAAAGTCAGCAGGTGCTGGGGGGGTACCCACTCATGGTTTTTGGCCTCTGACTCACCAGATCTCCCCAAGCACCATCCCCTGTTCCCTCTTCCCCGGGAATCAGGTGGCATTTGGCCCTAAGGATACATTTTGGGCAGCAGGAGAGGGAAAAAGGCAACTGGTGTCAAAGGAAGGAGGGAGAACCTTTCCTGGAAACAAAGTCTGCCTGTCTGAGCAGCAGGATTGGTTCTTAACCAGATAAACCAGTCACTATCCAAGGTTATCCAATCTATCACCAGCAAGGAGGAGTCCGTGTTTTCCTGCTGTGTCCTGCTCCAGAGGGAGAGATCCTTACCCCCACAGCTTCTCCTGCCTGGGTGAGAAGTTATAACCCCCTCCCTTGGTGGGATCCCAGCGATGCAGGTGCCTGCGTCTGATCCTTTTTTGCAGCTTCAGTTCGGAGCATCGACTGTCTCCTCACCAGACTTCTGGGACAACCCTTGGGAAATGGGATTGTTTAGAAGAAATGTCACTCCTGAGAGTGAAAACTGAGGGTCCCCCCACCCACCCCCCGGCTATTTCTGTGTTTTTTATTTTCATTTTGCTAAATTGTTCCTTTATTTCTGCTTCCTCTTTGGGCCTATTTTTATTCCAATTTGCAGGGGCTCCTGTTCTTTCAAAACACCAGGCTCCTTTGGCAGCACGTCCTTAGCTGAGGGCAGCTGGCCCATTTGTGCTCAGTGCTAAACCCAAGGCACAGGATGCAGCTCCCAAACAATTAGCAGGGAAAAACTAAACTTTTTTGTGATGCCACTAAAATGCCTTTTTCTTGCTGTGCCTGCTCTGGGCACTCTTACCCGGAACATCCTGTCCCTTGGCTCATCTGGTTCTTCCCAGGACAACTTCTCCTGCTCTGCAAATCACTTTGCAAAAGCAAAGGTTGGACATTGGCTTTTCCCATCCTGCTTCTCCTTTCTGAGAAGTCCCAACTTAAACCAAAGAACCCCATACCCCAGTTTCAAGCATGTTTTCGATTCATCCACAGCTTCTCCTTTATTGTGAAACTCATGTCTTGAAAATAAATCATTCGCCCTTTCAATTCCCATCGAGGCACTCCATACAGGTTTCAGGGGAGGGTTAGATGGGATATTGGGATGAAATCCCTCCCTGTGAGGGTGAGGAGGCCGTGGCACAGGTTGTCCTGTGGCTGTCTCGTCTCTGGAAGTGTCTGAGGCCAGGTTGGATGGGACACAAATCCTACAAGAACAGAAACGGTTGTAAAGCACTGCAAGAGGCTACCCAGGGAAGTGGTGGAGTCATCATCCCTGGAATTGTTAAAAAAAAATGTGGATGTGGCACTTGAGGACGTGGTTTAGCGGTGGACATGGTGGTGATGGCTGATGGTTGGACTCGATGATCTGAAAGGTCTTTCCCGACCTTAACTCCCATCCAGGAGGGATGACAAAAATCTCCCTCTACTCCAGACAAAACAGCCCCCTCCTGTGTGCCAGGAGCTGGGATTTTAGCTGGGATCAGTCATCAGAGGCCAGACTCACACAGATTTATGCTAATCCATGTCACAAGCACATGGAATGTTGGGAAGAGGGTTGTACATACCCTGGGGTGGCTGCAGCAGCCCCAACAGTCCCACAAAGTAGTTTCTTAAGCACCGTATCAGAGAATTCCAGAATCCCAGAATGGTTTGGGTTGGGAAGGGACTTTAAGGATGATCCAGTCTCACACCCTGGCACAGGCAGGGACACTTCCACTATCCCAGGCTGCTCCAGCCTGGAACACTCCCGGGCATGGGGCAGCCACAGCTTCTCTGGGCTAATGTCCATGTCTCAAACACAGCCAGCCATGGAGCTGGCCAGGGACTGTTGAGAATAATAGACAAGGATTGTCAGTACTAAATGCCAGGGAAACGAACACAATGTGACTGGAGAAGGGGCCATGCAGGAGAGGGCAGGGCTTTTCTGGGATGACAAACATCCTTGTTCCAGTTCACACAACCACAATTAAATTGGAGACACAACTTCAGCAATTAAAATAGTAATAATAATACTAATACTACTACTACTAATAATAATAATGAAACCAGCATCAGCACAGAATTCTTCCTTTATTTCGGAGCCCCTTCAGGCTCTAAGATGTGCCTGGAGGCTTATATTTTCCAGATGAACACTCCCAGTTCTGACAGAGATTGAGCCTGAGATTGGATCCATCCACATCCCACCTCCTCTCTGAGGAGTTTAGGAAACAAAGGAGTTCATTCTGAATCCCTCTTAAACATCCCTGGCTGCCATAAAAATCACTCTACATGGACTCTGCTTGTTCTTTATCATGGAATCCCGGGATGATTTGGCTGTGAAGGAACTTTAAACACGATCCAGGTCCTTGCCACGGGCTGGAACCCAAACCTTCCACTATCTCAGGCTGCTCCAACCCAGCCTGGGACACTTCAGGGATGGCACAGCTTCTCCGTGCAACTCTTCCATTGCCTCACCGTCCTCAAAGGGAATAATTTCTTCCCAACATCCCATCTAAACGTACTCTCCGTCACTTTAAATAGCAACAACCCCAGGCTGTGTGCCGGGCGATCCATGACGGAAGTCTCCACGGGAGGACAGCAGTCGCCAACCACCGCACCGCTCGGCCGGTCTGTGGCACCGAAACAACTTTTTGGGGGAAGCGTCCCTTCAGGATACGCCGGGAACCGCAGGGCGGTCCCGGGGGAGCAGCGCCCGCCCCGCCGCGAGGGGCGGCCATGGCGGCGCGGGCGGGCGCGCGCGGGGCACGACGGGAGGGAGGGAGCGCCAACATGGCGGCGCCCGCGTGAGGGGGCCGCCGGTACCGCTGGCCGCGCGTCGCGGTGCCCGCGGGAGCCGCCGGAGCGTCCCGGAAATAATGTGGATATCGGGGCCCCATGTCGGACCACTGTGACGAGAGGGCGACGATGATTGCGGCCGGCGACCTGCAGGAGTTCGCGCCGCGGGGCCGCGAGCAGAGCCGGCGGCACCCGAGTGCCCTGAGCCTGCAGCTGCGGCGGCTGCAGCCCGCGCCGGAGCTCTGCTCCTCCGACGGCGCGGCGGGGCTCGTGGGCTCCCTCCGAGAGGTCACCATCCACGACCGGCACCGGGTACGAGCCTTCCTGAGCCGGGGGGGTTCCAAGGGGCTCGGGAGGGACGGGAGTTTAAAGCCCATCGGGTTCTGTGGGCTGGGACAGCTCCCACCGGAGCTGGGTGATCCAAACCTTCTCCAGCCTGGCCTTGACTTGCGGGGATGGAGCAGCCTGTTCCAGAGCCTCCCCACCCTCCCAGGGAAGAATTCCTTCCCGATATCCCCTCCAGCCCTGCCCTCTGGCAGTGGGGAGTCACTCCCGTTGCTCCAGACCCGTGTCCAAGCCCCGCTCCCGCTCTCTTGGAGCTCCTTTAGGCAGTGGAAGGGGTTTTAAGGTCTCGTTAAAGGAGGCTTCTCCAGGTGAGCACCCTCAGCTCTGATGAAGATGGAGCCTATGCTTGGACCCATCCACATTGCAACTCCTCTCTGAGAAGGAGTTTAGGGAGCAACGGGGTTCAGTCTAAATCTCACAACTCCATAAAGGGTCTCCCTTACCCGTTCCTCCGTGGCTTCCATCAAAATAAATCTACCTGGAGATCCTGAGTGTCCTTTACCGTGGAATGCCAGGGTTTTTTGGGGTTGGAAGGGACCTTACGGATCATCTCATTCCAGTCATCTCATTTCACCCCCTGCCATGGGCAGTGACACCTTCCACTCCCCCAGGTTGCTCCAAGCTCCATCCAACCTGGGACACTTCTAGGGATCCAGGGGCAGCCGCAGCTTCTCTGTGCCAGCACCTTGTAACTGGCCAAACCCATCACACCCATGGGTCTTGTGTTTTTTCCTGGACAAAGCCTTGTTTTCCAGGAAAGCTGGCAGCTGAGGAAAGGCATTAGCGATGTTGGGGAGGAGGTGGACTATGACGAGGAGCTGTACGTGGCCAGCAATGTGGTCATCTGGAGCAAGGGCAGCAGAAGCCAAGCATCTGCCGTGTACAAGGCATTCACCGTCGACAGCCCCGTCCTGCAGGCATGGAAGTGTGGGAAAGGGGCACTGAGGGATTCACAGACCGTTTCCAGACAGTGTTTTTGGGGTGGGGTTGGTTGGGGGAACGCAGGAAGGTGATGTTGTGTGGGAGCAGCTCGTTCTGGAGAATTAATGATGCTGTGTTGGATTTCAGGCCTTGTGGTGTGACTTCACTATCCCCCGGGAAAAACTGGAAAAAGCTGATGGTGAGTGTCCTGTTTCTTGTGCTGCTGGGCAAATGCTGAGAGCTCAGCTCCCTTGGCTTGGAGTCATGGAATTGTTTAGGTTGGGAAAGCCCTCGGTCACCGCCGAGTCCAGCTGTTGCCAAGGTCACCACAAATCCCCAGGTGTCACATCCACATGGCTTTTATAGCCCAGTGCCTGTGTCAGGGCTGGACACCCCTTTTGGGGAAGAAATTTTCCTACTATCCACCCTGAATCTCCCTTGGTGCAGTATCCTGTCCCTGTTCCTTAGAAGGAGAGACTGACGCCCAGCTGGCTGTCCTCTCTTCTCAGGGAGTTGTGCAGAGCCAGAAGGTCCCCCCTGAGCCTTCTTTTCCCCAGGCGGAGCTTTCTCAGCCAGCTCTTGTTTTCCAGCCCCTTCCCAGCTCCTTTCCCTTCTCTGGACACATTCTAGGAGCTCGTTCATCACAACTTGAAATGTCAGAGTTTACTTTTTGTGTATAAGGGATGTCTGAATCAGAGAGAAACTTCACTGTGTACTTTTTTTTCCTTCCTTCCTTTCCCCCTCCCAGTTTCAGGCAGCGAGGAAATAGTGGAGAAATGTATCTGCATTTTGCAGAATTCCTGCATAAATGTGCACAGCATGGAGGGGAAGGATTACATCGCTGCTCTGCCTTTCCTGGTAACTTCTGCCTTGCTTTTTGTCCACAATTGGAACATTTTTGTCCACATTTACATTCCCCTGCTCTGCATAAAGAGCCTGAACATCTTATTTTCCTATAAAACCCTCAAACACAATCAACACAGCACATGGTTGATTTTTTTTTTATCCCACCATAAATCCATAATTTTTTTATAGGTTGCAAATGTCTGGCCAACCAAATACGGGCTATTATTTGAGCGCAGCAGTTCTTCCCAAGAGGTGCCTCCAAGTCCTCCCAGGTATGGGATGAGGGATTTGGGTGGTTTCCTGTTGGATAATCTAATAAGGGATGGAGGAGTTGGAGGGCAGTGGTGAAAGAGCCGTGTGTTTCTGATAGGAAAAGGTAAAATCAGGTGGAAGAGGAGGAAGATGTGGCTGAGCTATCCCTGCAAGTGTCCAGGGACAGCTTGGATGGGTCTTGGAGCACCCTGGGATGGTGGAAGTGTCCCTGCCCATGGCAGGGGGTGGAATGGGATCATTTTAAGGTCCCTTCCAACCCAAACCTGTTTGGTTTCTTATTGATGTGGTTCTTCCAGTCATTTTATCCCATCCTAGTGACTCTGAGTGAGCACACTCAAAGCTGAGCGTTAAAAACTATTTGGGAGTGCTGGTCCTGGGAATAGGATCTGGGAAGCACCAGCCTGATCCTGTTAAGGTTTGTCCTGGGAATTGATTCCAGGCTTGGACAGCTGGGAGAGTCACTGAGGGATTGTCATCAAGACAGTTTCTCTCAGCTGCAGGATCCCATTCCCTGCTGGCTGAGGCTCCCAGCCCCTATGGAAGTCCTGTAGGGACCCCTACGGAAGCAGCTGGACAATGCACTGATGAGCAGCTTTAATCCACTCTTTTGTGTTTTCCCCTGGGATTCTCTAGTCCTCGGAAGAGCTGGGATTAGGAATAGAGGTCCTGAAAAGTTGAGCGTGCTCAGTCAACCCAACAAGCTTTTGGAGATGGAATCTGTGTCCCTGCTGCCACATCCCAGGTGCTGACTGGTCTGGCTTTTCCCTAGGGAGCCTTTGCCAACGATGTTCAGCATGCTGCACCCCTTGGATGAGATCACCCCTCTGGTCTGGAAATCTGGAGGTACGTTGGATGTCCCTGGAGTCCCTCAGGGTGGCAGCAAATCCCACTGTGGCCCTGGAGCCTTCACTGTATCAAAAAATTTGGGAAGAGTCACTTCCAAGTATGCAAGTGGAGCGGCTGTATGAACAGGGAAGCTGCTCAGGGGAGAGACCCAGATTGTGGAAAGAAGGGAGTGTGGGAAATGCTCAAGTACTGTTGTGGAGCTGCCCCTTTGGAATGCATCCCTGTTTTCCAGGGGTGTTTGGATCATCCCGGGTGCAGTACGTGGCTGACCACACGCTGAGGATTGTGTTCCTCAGCACTGACCCTTCCATTGTGATGACCTACGACACTGTTCAGAGCTTACACACAGTCTGGGCCCTCAGGAGAGTCAAGCCAGAGGTACACATTCCCTGGGGAACAAAGATCACTGGGAAATCAGCTGTGTGCATTTCGGTGGCTTCACGTGTGTTCCCAGGAGCATGTGGGATTTGGAATTTGTTTCATTTATAAGAGTAAGATGTTTGGTGGGGCTGGTTCTTTTGGTTTTTAAGAAGTTTTTTTTTCCCATGGATTTGCCTGTAGCAGGGAGATCACATGGTGGTGGTGGTCATGGACTGTGTAATCAACATTCTGTTCCATGCATTGGACCAGAAGGTTTAAGAAAAAAAGTGGGAAGTAACTTAGTGCCATGAAGAAAAGTAAGGGTTATGAGGCCCTGGCTGAGTTTCCCAGAGAATCTGTGGCTGTTCCATCCCTGGAAATGTTCCAGGTTGGATGGTGCTTGGAGCAACCTGGGACAGGGGAAGGTGTTCCCATGGCAGGGGGTGGAACTGGCAGGGCATTAAGCTATTTTCCAACCAAATCCTGTGATTTTGTGAAAACCTTTGGAGCAGTTTCTGTAGGAGTGGAAGAGCAGGGTTGATGGGATTAACTCCATAGGTTGAGCATGGATTTGTAACACGTAACTGATGAGAAAAGCTGTTGGAAAAGCCTCTCCCTGGCTCTCCTTGCCCACTGGTTTTCCTTCCAGGAGCAGAGCCTGGTGCTGAAATTCCCAGAGCAGGGAGGCACCCCCCAGCACATGGCTACCAGCGGCTCCCTGACTGCTCATCTCCGGAGCCTCTCCAAAGGAGAATCCCCTGGAGGCTCCCCTTTCCAGAACTACTCGTCTATCCACAGCCAGAGCAGATCCAGCTCCTCTCCCAACCTGCAATCCCGCTCTCCCAACCTGCAATCCCGCTCTCCCACCATCTCCAATATGGCTGCTTTGAGGTGGGCACCCACAGCAAATCCCGAAGGATGGGAGCTATGGAACAGCATGGGCACGTTTTGCTGTGTCTTTCCAGCCAAGGCTCAGGTGCCTCTTGCGTTGCAGCACCTGAACTTCCCATGAAATGCCCTTCCTGTGCCTTTATCCCAGTAGCACAGGAGGATAATTCCTGTGCCAGAGCCAAGGAGGCTGCTCTGTCATGGATCAAGCATCCTGTCACGAAGGAGTGTTTTGGGCTGGCTTCTCTAAAGAAATTAGAGGGAAGAGGCTGGGAGGGATTTTTGATGGAATGGACCATCTGAAATCCTTTTGGAATCTCATCTATTGGATTTGGACAGTGGTGCCTGGAACAGAACTAGAGAATTGTTTCCCAGTGCTAGAAAACTATATCAACAGTGAGCTAGTTCCTGGTTCAGGGTTTGGTTGGGTTTGAAAGTGGATGAGCTCCCTGGGATTCTCCCTGATTTTGAAGATGGCCGCGTCAATGTCTGACTGTCCTGTGACTTTGAAGATCCTCTTTTCATCCATATCCTGTCTCTGCCTGCAGCCGCTCCCATTCCCCGGCCCTGGGAGTCCATTCCTTCTCTGGGGTGCAGAGGTTCAACTTCTCCAGCAGTGCCCAGTCTCCGAGGAGACCCAGCATTACCCATTCCCCAAATTCCATTTCCAACGACTCCTTCCTCGTGCCAGAGACGGAGCCGATCGTTCCTGAGCTCTGCATCGACCACCTGTGGACAGAAACAGTCCCAAGCACAAGGTCAGGTGGTTTTCTTGGGATAAGAGTTGGGAAGCAGGAATTCTAGTGAAATCACAGCTTATCTGAGTGTTTTTTTTCTGCAACTGGAGCCATCTTGGAGTCAATTCATGGACTTGCACTCCCTGATTTTTTTGGGGAGATGATTCTCCCTAGGCACCTGGCTTTCTTGCAGAGAACTGAGCACTTGGAGCAGTTTTCCCTCTCCATTCAGGCTTTCTGAATGGTTTCATGAAGTCTCCAAAACAAAGCAGGTTCTAACCTGGTCCTTGTGTCTCTTTTCCAGAGAGAAGAATTCCCAGACATCCAAAGTGTTCATTTCCACCGACCTTTGTGGGCAGAAATTCCTGTGCTTCTTAGTGGAATCCCAGCTCCAGCTCAGGTGAGCATTCCTTGGGGACAGGTGAACCACTTCCCAGCTGGAAGTGCATCAGGGTTTCAGTTAACTAGAAAATTAAAAATACGTGGATTTGTTTCAGGTAAAGCAGGGAGAAGAAGGAGGAAGGAGCCAGAAAATCCACCAAAAAATAATTGCTGCACTATTGGAATTTTGTGTTTTCTTTCTGTAACAGCACCCAGGACAAGCCTTTTATGATTCCTGTTGTTCTCTCTTATCCCTAGGTGTGTAAAATTCCAAGAGAGCAACGATAAATCACAGCTGATCTTTGGATCTGTCACCAATATTCCAGCCAAGGATGCGGCTCCAGTGGAGGTATTGTTACCTGTGGAATGTCCTTGTCATCCAGGTGGTGCCTCCTTAATTGAACACAAGGAGCTGAATGTGCTGCTTAATTATTCCAGGGAATTGACACTCTGCTGGTTCTGGAAGGCAATGGGAGTCTGGTGCTTTATTCCGGAGTGGTTCGGGTAAGCAACACCTTTCCCATCCCTAATTTATGTGCAGGGAGTTCTGAAGCATCCGTGGCATTAATAGGACAATTAAATAATTTTCATGGGGCTTATTTTCAGAGAAAAACTTAACTTTTTTTGGTTTCTCTTTTCCACCAAAAAGGTGGGAAAGGTTTTTATTCCCGGGCTTCCTGCTCCATCCCTGACAATGTCCAACCCAATGCCTCGGCCAAGCACTCCCTTGGATAGTGTCAGTACTCCATCCAAGCCTTTGAACAAGCACCTGGGGCCCCTGGAAGAGGTAAGAAATAAGGAAATACTTCTTTTGTTGTAATGATAGGGTTTTTTTTATCTTCCAAGTTGTCTTTTGGAGATGAATCTTTCCTTCTTGTTCTGTAAATCCTCTGAATAAACTGTGTTTAAAGAAGATCTTGGTGGTGCCGCCCTGTTTATTTATTTCTGTTTACCATAAAACATCCAAGGCAGGGATTATAAAGATTTATAGTTGTTTCCCAGATTCTTGTTGGTACTTTAAACTCAACTGTTTTAGCTGTTCTTTGCTCAGATCCACTTCAATTCTCAATTCCAGTTCCATTTGAACTCTAAAATGGGCTCATTTTCCCCACCTTCCAGAGCGTGCTTTTGTCACCAGTTCCGGAATTAAGGGATTCTTCCAAGCTCCATGACTCCCCCTACGTTGAGGACTGCACTTTCCAGCAGCTTGGGACTTTCATCCAAGCTCTGAGGGATCCTGTCCACAACAGAGTAACTTTAGTACGTATTTCCCTGTCATCTGGGGCAAGGCTTTTGCTAACAGAGATTATTTCAAGATAATTCCAAGATTTCCAGTGTTTCACAGAGCTGGTGCCTGAATTCCATGTTTTAGTGTAGCAAAAGCCAGGATTTGGGAATATCTTCACCTCTTAAGGAGCTCTGAGTTGATAGAAAAGGACTCTGCCTGCACTTGATGCACTTCCTGATTTATCTCCACTTTTGTTGGGTTTTCCAGGAGCTCAGCAATAGCACCATGGTTCGGATCAGCATTCCTGAAATTGCCACCTCGGAATTAGGTAGGATTCCAAAGTTTGGGTAGCTTTTGCTCTGCTTGGGAAAGGGCTGAGATGCCAGTTCTGACATGGCTGATTTCAGTAATGAACCAAGAAAAGGAGTATTTTTCCTTATTTTTGTTCCAAATTGGAGGATTCATGCTTGGCTTGGGGAAGAGCCATTGGGGGTTTTATGACCTTAGAGTAAAAAGCAGGTCCAACAAGAGGAACCTGTGGAGATTTCTGCCACTGACAAGCAAATCCCAGGAAACCAGAGCTGATGGGTGATTTTCTCCTTTTCCAACAGTGAAAAGATGCCTGCAGGGGGTGAAAGCCATCCTGCCCAAGGAAACAGCTGTGCAGATGTTGGTGAAGTGGTACAACGCCTACAACGCCCCTGGAGGGCCCAGCTACCACTCAGAGTGGAATTTATTTGTCACCTGTCTCATGAACATGATGGGTTACAACACTGAGAGGCTCTGCTGGACACGGAATGTGAGCAAATCTATTCTTCACTTGTAATTCCAAGGCCTGTTTTACTCTTTGTTTATCACGAGATGCATTTGTAAGGTGCTTATTATTAAAAATAAACAATGAGGATTTGACTCCACCTCACACCTAACAGGCATTTAATTTGGTTCATCTCATCCATGTTAAATTGATTCTGAGTTTAAACACAGGTCACCACTCAGACTGTTGTTCCTTAAAGAGAATTTTGGATTTCTGGGGCTTGTCCAGCAAATCCAGAAGTACCTCAAGCCACATCATGTCCTTCTTGGTTTGGATTCAGATGTGATTCGCCCAGGAAACCTTGGGAATTTCACTCCTGAGCTGCTTTCATTTAATTTTCTAGTTATTTCTTTTTTTTTTTTTCTTTTGTTTGTTGCAGCTCGATTTTGAAGGATCACTCTCCCCAGTCATTGCTCCAAAGAAGGCAAGGCCGTCAGAAGCTGGGTCAGATGAGGTAAGAAATGCTTCCATCGGTTATATTTGGATTGGTTTTTAAGCAAAAAAATTCCTCTGTAATGGTGCTTTGGAATTACCTTTGTGGAAATTATGTTCACCATGGATCCTCTTGTCTTTCTTCCCTGTTTCTTTGCTCTAGGACTGGGAATATCTCCTGAGTTCTGACTACCACAGGAATTTCGAGTCTCATCCCGTTGCCAAAGCACTACGCCTGGACCCTCTGGAAGTCTCGGCTTCCAGGGATGACTTTTCCCAGAGCCTCAGTTTGGATTCCTCCACCCTTCTTTTCTCCCACATTCCTGCCATCTTCTTTGTTCTCCACCTCATCTATGAGGAGCTCAAACTCAACAGTCTCATGGGAGAAGGACTCCGCTCCCTCGTGGTTCTCCTGGTTCAACTAGCCAGGTATTCCCACTGGAAAATCATTTCTTTTGATGGGGTTGCCCAAATTGGACCAAACTCGCCTTGCATTCGAAGGAAAAAAAATATTTAAAACTTTTCTTATTTGTTCCATGGCTCCAGATTCTTCCCCAGTAGCAGCAACTGCCCAAAGGTGGCATCCAGGAGGTTGGAATGTTTGGTTTTTTTTCCCCAGCGTGTGACTCCACCCTCTTTCATTCCAGGGATTTAAAACTGGAAGCTTACATGGATTATTACTACAGGGACTACCCAGCCCTTGTCAAAACCTCCAGGCAGACCTGCATAATTGACCAGGGTGAGTTTAAGCCTTTGGCTATTCTGTGATATTTGGATATTCCCTTTGGTTTTAACATTCCCCTCGTTCTGGAGGATTATCCCCTGCTTATTCCTTTGAGGTAATTCTTCCTTAAATAGTTGCCTTGAGTTTTCATTCCTGTCGTAAAATCCCATCTGACAGGAGGGATCTGTAACATTTTTGGGGGGAAATGCTGGATTTTTGTTGTTCACCTGAAGACAGAGGAAATACTGGAGGAATTGGGAATGGTGAGGAATTCTCCTGCCTTTTCTCTGAGCTCATGTTCTTTGCTGTTCATCTTAAGTCCAAACAGGTTTCATGCTCCATCCCTCCTTTTTTTCTGCTGAGCCTCCAAGTATCTTCCAGTGGCTGAGTTCCTGCCTGAAGGGAGAAGGAGTGCAGCCTTATCCCTACTTACCAGGGATCTGTGAAAGGAGCAAACTGGTGGTACTGGTAAGTACTGGGGGACAGGGAATACAGGTAATGTCCCTTGTTTTGTCAGCCCTGCCCTGTGGACAGGGTTTGCTCCAGCTCTGAATTTCCTGGGAGTGAAACATCCCTAAAGGAGGATGAAATAACAGAGGGATTCATTTACTGGATGGATTTTCCAGGTGGGAAGGATGTATTGGAGGAGCTGAGCAGCTTCACTGCTTCTGTGTTTTTCTGTGGTTTGTGCAAAGTCATGATGGAACTTGGAGTTATCTGTAGTTTGGGAATGAGAATTCCCCAGTTTTCTCGTCGGGCATGCCTCAACATCAACACTTAGTCCTGTGAGTGCTGATGGTATCTCCTGGTCAGCATCACTTCCTTACTCATGGATGGGAAAACCCTTCCAACTGGGAGCAGAGGTGTCGAGCCTGAGGTGCCTGAGGAGAAAAACAGGGAGAAAAAGCCAGGATCTATTTTCCTTCTCTCTCCCTGATCTGCCCTTGCAGAGCTCAGAGTTGACAGATCTTCATAAAACCCCCAAGATCATTTTACCTGGATGTGATTTTTCCCAGAATTGTCAAAATAGAGTGACTGATCCCTTGGATTTTGCTGGTTGAACCCAGCAGCTTTTCACTTGGAACCTTCACAAAATATCCAAGATGTGGAGGAAACCAAGTGGAAAAGGGTGTCTACAATGTGTGTGTCCTGCAGGAGAAATGGAATGTGGGAAGCACCAGAAGGATAACTGGGAACGTGTTTTTCCATTGGGAAGATACTTAGTTATTATCTCTGGAGCAATGAAGGGAAAGTCAGTGCATTGTTTCAGGGTGGATTTTTTCCCCCAAAATTTAAAGCTTTGTAGTGTGGTGTTGTTCAGTTGTTTCAGTCTCCTTTTCCTCACAACACACCTGCCCCACTTCTGAGGTTGCATTCCAGTTATTTCCTGCCTGTTTTTCCTGGGAAGCAAAGGAATATCAGCCCCAAAATGACTTTTTTTTTGGTGTCACTTCCCCTCCAGAGCGTGGCCCTGTATATCCTTGGGGATGAGAGCGCCGTGCTGAACGAAGCCTCCCATTATTTGTACAAGATCACATCAGGTAGGGATGATTTGACTCCATCCTGGGAGTGCCTGGAGCTTGGAAAACATGGAATTAACACAGCCTTGTCTTTCCTAGGCCAGCGGAAGCAGCAGATGGAGCAGGAAGACAAGCGGTATGGAGGCTTTTGGTGTTGTTTTATGGAGTTTGTGATTTCCTGCTGACTTCTGCATGAGTTTTTATTGGCTTCTCCTTAATTTTCCAGGTGCAGTTTCAAATCCAGCACTTCTGTTTCCAGCTTGGCTGAAAAATTGGTCCTTTGGATGACCAGTGTTGGTAAGAGCAGAGCAGCAACCTTCCCAAATAACCACGTGCTTGGATAAGAGGGAAACACTCTTTGTCTGGGATTGATGATAACACTTCTTTGGGGTTTTTTTCCCTCCTTCACTTCAAGGTTTCACCTTGAGGGATCTGGAATCTCTTCCCTTTGGTGTGGCCCTTCCCATTCGAGACGCCATCTACCAGTGCCGGGAGCAGCCGGCTTCGGACTGGCCGGAAGCCGTTTGCCTCCTCATTGGCCGCCAGGATTTGTCCAAACAGGCCTGGGAAGGGAGCCTGCAGAAGGGAAAATCCGTGAGTATGGCCACAAAGGGATTTCCCAATCCTAGGGTTTGGGCAGAGCACCCAGCTCAGGAATTTCCAGCTTAATTCCCAAATTGAAGGTGACAAAATGGCAGCTTTACGTGTTACAAGGATTATGGTGTGAAAGCCAGCATCCAGCAGGGATGGGTAATCATGGATTGCAGGAAAACTCAAGATAAATCATGGTTTTAAATTCAGACAAAAGTCTTGCCTTCAGAGCTGTCGGACTGCTCCTCCTCCCATCCTTTAGTGCTTTCTCCAGAGGCTCTGCCATCAAACCATGGCAGAAGGAGGAGGAAGTGGGTATTTGTCAGTGGCTCATTGTGTTGGCCTGGCCATCATCCTCCTTCCCACTAGAAGGAGTGGGATTTCCTCTGAATCTGGAAATACACTTTCCATATTTCTCTTTTTGTCCCCCCTAAAAAAAAAAAAGTTTTAGTTATTTGTATCCTGAGGTAAAATGATGTAAAAAAACCCAGTGTGCTGTTTTTCTCTTCCACATTTTTTTCTGATGGTGGCAATCACCAGCATCCTAAGGAATTGCATCTCACTGAAATGACCTTTGTTGGAAGCCAGAAATCTTAAGGTTGACATAAAACCCCTTCATGGCAGAAGATTTGAGCCTTTTCCAAAGTCAGGAAGTGGCATTTGGAATCTCAAGCCCATCTTGGTCAAGATCCTTTTTTGCTATCTCAGCTTTGAAAGGAATATTCAAGTTATTCCAGTTTTCTGCAACAAAGGTTTTATGACTAATTGCATATCAAAACTGTAACTAATTTGGCAGAAAGGCTAATTAACTCCAGGTCAAGCCCCACCTGCCACCACGTGAAAAATCCTTTTTGTTTACTGCCAGTGGAAGCTGTGCCCAGCCGAAACCCTCACGAGTTGTCAAAAATTATGATAAATTTGATTTTATCACTGACTTTATAACAATGACTCAAATCGATGTGACCTTAAAAGGCCAAAGTGAGCTTCAAACCCCAAATTGTTTGTCATTTCTCAGGAGGGCAGGGTGGAGTTTCCTGTTTCAGAACGGCTGCTGCAGCTCTTTGTGGTGCAGCTGAGTATTGAGATTTGAGTGTGGATTTACCAGAAGAAATTTGGGCTCATTCACCAGCTCTTCATTTACTCACCTTTCTGGGGCCATGTGTTCCCAGAGAACCACAGGAAGATTTGAGTGATGTGAACAAACAGGAGAGTAGAGTTTTAGAAAAGCATTTCTTAAATCTTGCATGGAAAAAGGATTTTCCAAGAGTGCTCCTAAGCTTCGGTGCTTTTCTGGTCATGTGTGGAAATTTCAAAACCATTCTGGTGCTGTGGTGAACCCCAGGTTGTCTGATAGTGAGGAATTTTGGGATTTTCTGCTGTGCAGGCCGTTTGTTTTAGTGGGTAATTTGCTTTTCCTAGGTGGTTGTGGAGGGAATCCAAATCGATGTGTGAAAACATTGACGCTTTGAAAAACAACACAGGGTTTGGAGCAGAGTCTGCAGAACAGCAGCTCTGGTTGGGCTGATCACAAACTGGGATAATAATGAGCTGGGCTAATCACAAACTGGGCGGATGGAGTCGGCAGGGAAGGGAAAGCCTTTTCCTATAGCTGCTCTGAAACAAGGAATGGTTTTGAAGGGAAGAGAACTTCCTCACACGTCACCTCCTTAATGTATTTGACCTGCCATCTTCTCTTGTCTTTAGTTATTTATCCCATTTAGTTGTGTAAAAGTACTTGATTTCCATGTGATGAAATCCTCCAAGCCTTTAAATTCCTGTAAGGAGCATGGGAATGCTGTGACCCTCCATCAGTGTGTCCATCCTTTCTATGTACAGCCCCACTGTTATGCTGGGCAAGTTCAGGATGTGGTGCCTTCCTGACAGTTTCCCCCCTCCAGAATTGCCTTTTCCCTTCCCCTTGCAGTCTGTGGGCACGGTGCTGTCCTCAGATATTCCATCGGCAGCCGAGTCGGAGGAGGATGAGGATGGCATGAATGACATGAACGAGGAGGTGATGTCCCTGATCTGGAGCGAGGACCTGAGGGTGCAGGAGGTGCGGAGGCTCCTCCAGAGCGCCCGACCTGTCCGTGTCAACGTGGTGCAGATGCCAGAAGCCAGTGACCACGAGTACATCGAGGAGAAGGAAAACAGGTACGGAATTCCGATTCCTGGAAGCATGGAATGGCTTGAGTTGGGTTGGCTTGGCTTGAGTTGGGTTGGCTTGGGTTGGGTTTGGAAGGACCTTAAAGCTCATCTCCTTCCAACCTCTGCCACGGCCATGGACACCTTCCACTATCCCAGGTTGCTCCAAGACCCATCCAGTGTGGCCTTGGAACTTTCTCCATTTCCAGGTGTTCCTATTTCCCAGTATTTTGTTCAGCTGATAGATTGTGGGGATGTTTTTGGAGGCTCAGAATCTAATTTAAAAGAAAAAAAAAGTCATAATCCAAGTCTTTGGAGTTCCATGGATATCAAAGTTCTGCAGTGTAGGAGCTGGGGGCTCTTGGGAAGGACATTTAGTGTGGACTCCAAAGAGGACATTGAGGTCACTTGGGGTTGAAAGGATTTTGCAGCACTTTCTTCTGCACAAAAAATGTGAAATATAAGCAGGACTTACTCTGTAGAGACAAAACCATCCATGCCCTGCCTAAAGCTGGAGAACCCTTTGTGACAGGCTGGTTTGAGCCAGAGGACTTTGGAATTCCACAGAGAGCACATTCGCAATGTCCCATCCCATTCCTTTGAAACTTTTGTCCAGTGGCCTCGATTATCCCTGTCCTGCTTCTTTATTCACTTTGGGGGGAGGGTGGGGGGGTGGTTAAAACCCTCTTCTTTAAAAAACAAATTAAAAAGCAAACCATTACCCTGCAACATCTGAGTCTGACCTAGACAGCTGAGTAACCTAACGAGTCTAGAAAGGGTTTCCAGACTAAATCATAGAAAACTGTGGTCAGCAATTTTGGAAGCACCTTTATCACCTCTGTACGTGGGTTATTACTCGGTGTTGTCACCACTCATAGCAGGATCCCACAAGGCAACCACCTTTGCTTGGCTTTCTCCTCTCCCCTCGCTTCCAGCACGGTTGGGAAGTGTCCCTGGAATGGATTTATTGAACCAGCTTTAAGGGAAAAATAGTGCCAGGTTCCAACAGCTGGAAGCATCTTGGAGATGAACCTTTTAAGGACCAAAGATTTGGTTCAAAAGGAGAAGGAAATAGTCACAATGAAGGAAAAATGGTCCTGTCCAGTGCCTGTTGTTTGTAGGTCATTTCTATTTGGGAAAGTTTTCCATGTGGTTTTGGATTCACCTCCCCACCAGGTTGCTGCAGCTGTGCCAGCGAACCATGGCGCTCCCAGTTGGACGAGGAATGTTCACCCTGTTCTCCTACCATCCTGTGCCAACAGAGCAGCTGCCCATCCCTAAGCTGAACCTCACCGGTACGTTGGCCAGGGGTTCCTTCCCAGTCCACCCCAGAGCAGGATGGGAGTGCTTCCAGCTGTTATCCCATTACTGTAAATTTTATAGCATCTTTTCAACCAAGGATTTCTCACTGGTTTTGTGAGGAAGTAGCTCCTTTGGGCTTTAAGTCTGCCACCTGGAATGGTGGAAGATCTTTCTGGAATGGTCAAAGACTGAGACCCTTTATCAGGTCCAGTAGGAAAGGAAAGTGGAAAAATGGCCTAAAGTGGTCAGTGCTGGGGTCCTACAGGGTGGAGATCCTGCAAAGGGCTGTCCCGACATTCCCAAACATTCTTGGATCGGAGCTGTTCTCTTACTTGACGCTGGATGAAGACCTTGGCTTTTCCTGAGTGCTGTTTTCCCCTCTCCCACGGCAGGCCGTGCTCCTCCCAGGAACACCACGGTGGATCTGAACAGCGGGAACATCGATGTCCCCCCCAACATGGCCTGCTGGGCCAGCTTCCACAACGGCGTGGCCGCCGGCCTGAAGATCGCTCCCGCTTCCCAGATCGACTCCGCCTGGATCGTCTACAACAAGCCCAAAATGGCCGAGCTGGCCAACGAGTACGCGGGGTTCCTCATGGCCCTGGGCCTCAACGGGCACCTCACCAAGCTGGCCACCCTCAACATCCACGACTACCTGACAAAGGTGAGGAGGAGGCAGATCCAGAAGCCAGGCACTGGTGGGATTGGAATCTTTTGGGCGCAACAAGGAAGGAAAAAAATCAACAGGTTTCTTTGAGCTGTTGGATTGGAAGTTTCCTGGTGTGGGAGAATGTCTTGAGTTGCTTCATTGTGGTTGTGGTGCATGGTTTGGGTTGGAAGGATCCTTTCTCAATGTGAAGAAGGGTTTCTTTCTGTGGAAGTGGTGGAGAACTGGCTGTCCAGGGAGGGCATGGAGCTTCTGAAGAAACTCCAAACCCACCCACCTGGATGTATTCCTCCGAGTGAGCAGGGGGGATGGACTGGATGACCTCCAGAGGTACCTTCCAGTCCTAAATATTCTGGGATTCTGCAGAATGAGGAAACTTCCTTTCCCTTCAAAGATTTCCAGCACTTTTTACCACCAGATCTTCCCACCCTGTGCATGGCTCGTAGGGATAGGCCTCTGGAACACTCAGGACAGAGGTTTTCCCATTCCTGCACGTGCCTCACTGCTCCTTCTCCCCCTCACCCAGGGCCACGAGATGACGAGCATCGGGCTCCTGCTGGGCGTCTCTGCCGCCAAGCTGGGCACCATGGACATGGCCATCACCCGCCTCCTGAGCATCCACATCCCCGCCCTGCTGCCGCCCACCTCCACCGAGCTGGACGTGCCCCACAACGTCCAGGTGGCTGCCGTGGTGGGGATAGGCCTGGTCTACCAGGGCACTGCCCACAGGCACACGGCCGAGGTGCTGCTGGCTGAGATAGGTAGGCACCGACACCAGAAAAACGGGAATGGGGGCTGGGATAGTCGCCACGAGCACTGGGGAGTCGGGAACTTCCCACCACGAGGTTTCTCCTCTCGTTTTCTGAGCCTCACAGTCCTTCCTGTGAGCTTGTGCAGCGTAAAAAGGAAAAGTCACTGGGTTTGGGGAAAGAAATGTGGCAGCATTGTTGCTGTTCCTACTTCTTCCACCTGGAGATTTGGTGTACTAATTTCCCCTGTTGGGAATTTTAAAGGTTTTTAACCACCAGGCCCTAAGAGCTGATGTGAGCAGCAGATTTGTGATCTCACTTGTGCTCTCATTCTGAATTAATTTGTTACAGCTTTTCCCCATGTTTACATGGGACTGTACTTGGAGACTGTGTGGTTTGTTAAACGGGGAACGGGATCAATTTTAAGGTTGAAATTCTGGCATTTATGGAAACTGCTGGATTCGTGCAATCCTTTAGCAACAGTATTTGGATTGGTTCAGCATCTTAAAATATCCTCAGTTAAACCTGGCGTTTTCACTTTGGCTCCAAACTCCAGCCATAACATTTAGGAGGGAGTTGCTATTTGGGAGTGGATTGATGAACTGCCAGTTCCTTGTCATTCCACTGAGGACTTCCCTAAGGAGGGGCAGATTTTTTTTTTTTCCCCTCTCAGTAGGAATTAGACAATAAGCTGGAATTTCCAAAGGTGAATTTTGCTGGTTTGGTTTCTCCAGGGCGTCCCCCCGGCCCAGAAATGGAATATTGCACAGACAGAGAGTCCTATTCCCTGGCATCAGGGCTGGCCTTGGGAATGGTGTGCCTTGGGGTAAGTCAGCTGCAATTAGGAGACTCATTATCCATTGGGATGGCATTCCAAGAGCTGTTCCATCCTTGGCTCCAGCTGCCTGTGGGTTTTTCTCCTAGAGGAAGGCACTTCAGTGCTTTTCCTTCCTTTCCATTCCTCAGCATGGCAGTAACCTGATTGGGATGTCAGACCTCAACGTTCCCGAGCAGCTCTACCAGTACATGGTGGGAGGACACAGGAGATTCCAGGCAGGAATGCACAGGGAGAAGCACAAATCTCCCAGTTACCAAATTAAGGTATGTGGTGGCAGTGCTGGCTTATTGGAGTTGGAAGTCTGGGAGGTGTCTCCGTGACTTTGGGAGTATCATTCCCTTCCAAGTGAACCTGTGGGAGGTGTTCCCTGTGTTTTCCCAGGAAGGAGACACCATCAACGTGGACGTGACATGTCCTGGTGCCACCCTTGCACTTGCCATGATCTACCTGAAGACCAACAACAGGTATCAACCTGGGAATTCCTGCAGGGTTAAACTGCCCCAGTGTTGGCTCTCCTGAGGTTTGGAGTTGCTGGAATGTGACCTGGAAACCCTTTTCCTTTGCCATGCCTTGCAGATCCATCGCTGACTGGCTCAAAGCACCGGACACCATGTATCTGCTGGACTTTGTCAAACCAGAATTCCTTTTGTTGAGGGTAAGGTTGTCCTTGGGTTTATTCCTCAGTCTGTTTAAATGATGTTTAGGAATTCCAGCCCTACCACGCCCATTATCCAGAGCTCTTTGCTTTCCATCTAAGCCCACCCCTTCCAACAATTCCTCCTTGTAGTGTGGCAGCTTCCTTGTCATGGAGACAGAATTTAGGGAAAACCAGACAAAAGACACAATTTATGGGGAATGTTGCATTGCATTGCTAAGTGTATTTTTATAGCATTTCCCAATTCCATAGATGAATTTTCTCCCCTCACGATTTGGTTTTCTCCCTTCTTTCCAGACCCTGGCTCGATGCCTGATTTTGTGGGATGACATCCTGCCCAATTCTAAGTGGGTCAACAGCAATGTGCCTCAGGTAGGTGTTTGTTTATGTGTGGTGTGCTTGCTTCCCAATTTTACACCTCCCTGAATTGTGGATTTTCTGTGTGGGGATTTCCGTAGTCGGGTCAGGAGCGCAAGGAAATGAACATTAACATGACTGAGGTGACTGTTCCAAGGCATCCCTGGATTTTAGGAGCACCAGGGACTGGTGCTGACTGAAGAGGGATGGGATTGTTCCAGGCACAACATGATGTTGGGGAAAGGAAGGGATTAAACTTCCCCCTGCATTGCCAGGTCCAAAACTGTTGCATGGAGCTGAGCATTGGGAATCACTTGCCAGCAGTGGAATCAGTGATATTCCAATATATCGTATGGAGTTCTTAAGACCAAATGAGCTCAATACCTATGAGAACTGCAGGATGCTGATGGTCTCTACTGGGGAAAAAACAGCATTTCCGTCCCTTAGACCTGTTTGGTAATCACTTAGGAACTTTTGAGGGCCAGAGTTTCAATTACTCATCAGTTTTCCCTTGGATTTATTTTCCTTTTCTGCTTTTTACAGATCATAAGAGAGAACATTATCTCTCTTCATGCAACAGAGCTGCCTTCCTCTGAGGACCTGAGCTTGGAAACACTGGCGTGAGTGTTTCCCGGGGAATTCCTCCTGGAGAATTTCACTGTCCTGTAAAGGAGAGTTTTCTTATATGGGATATCCTATAAAGGATGAGTCTTCCCTTTTACTTTTAAGGGACGAAGGAGCTTGTGCTGTGTGTTCAGATGAGGAGAAGAGGAACATTTAGTCATTTCCTGTTTATGTTGTCCCTTAGGCAAGCTCACGTCTACATCATCGCCGGAGCGTGTTTATCCCTGGGATTTCGCTTTGCCGGGTCGGAAAACCTGGCAGCATTTCAGTGCCTGGTAAGAGGAGGGTTGTTTGATTCCCTTTCCCTCCCAGGGAGATGCCACTCACCTTTTGGATCCACATTGACTGGGCATTTATTTTCTTTCTAGTACAAATACGCCACGGATTTCCTGAAGTGTTTGTCGGCTCCGACAGCGTCCATAGTAAGTTTTCTCAAGTTTTCTTCCAGCAGAAAGATGGCTTTGTGTGACCCTCAGCAAAACCTCAGTGGGAACAAACCCAGACCTTTTAATTTCCTGGATGACACATGATATATAGGATGTGGCAGGGCTGAGAATCACTGAAGGACTTTGCTGGCTCTCCCTCTTTCTGGGGAATGTGGTTTTCAAGCTCCAGGGTAGAAAGTGGTGGATCACCCCACCCGGAATGTGCTGTTGGCCATGGGACTGTGGTGAAACCTCACTGTTGTGCTTGAAGACAGGTCACTATAACCTGGAAACGTGCCTGAGTGTCCTGCTCCTGGCCCTGGCCATGGTCATGGCTGGCTCTGGGAACCTCAAAGTGCTCCAGCTTTGCCGCTTCATGCACAAGAAGACGGGGGGAGAGATGAACTACGGCTTCCACCTGGCTCACCACATGGCTCTGGGGCTCCTCTTCCTGGGAGGAGGAAGGTAATGGGCCTTTTCCAAAGGCAGATCCCAGCCCTTATTTCCATTGTCTCCCTTTCCCTTTTTTTTAATGTTATATGGATGCATAAAGGCATCTTTTGTTGGAAGAGAAAGTCTTGTTGTCTTTGTGCACTTCTGGAAATTCCTTTCCTCATCCCACCAAAATACTTTGGCCTCCTGTGTTTTTCAGAAGGAGAACTAAACAATAATGTTGGGTTTTTCCTACAGGTATTCTCTGAGCACTTCCAACTCCTCCATTGCTGCTCTCCTCTGTGCTCTGTACCCTCACTTCCCTGTTCACAGCACAGACAATCGGTAAGGCTTTCGTGGGGATCCCATTTCCTTACAAAAGACAAACAGTGGATTTTTACCAAAAAATCTGGTTTTGGATGTTCTCCACTAGAAAAAAAATGTGGGAAATGGAAGAAATAAATGACAGTGGTAGGGATCTTTGATCAGTGAGGAAACACCAGCTCTGCTGTGCTCCTGTGATGTGTGTGCTCCAATTTGCTCAGCTGGAAAGATTTTTCACAGAAGATCTGTCCATTCATGACCCTTAATCACTTTTGGTTCTGCTCCATTAATCCATGTTCTGTTAATTAACCCATACCATGGCTACATGAGCTGTGTCTGGGTGTGGAGCTGGAACTGGGTGTGGGGGATCATTCCCAGCCTGTGCTTAGCTCCTGCTTCCCACCCCAGGTACCACCTGCAGGCTCTGCGTCACCTGTACGTGCTGGCGGCTGAGCCCAGGCTCCTCACCCCTGTGGACGTGGATTCCAACACCCCCTGCTACGCCCTCATAGAGGTCACCTACAAGGTAATATGGCTGGGAGGCCCTGAGGAGCTGTGGGATGAGCTGGGATTTTTCCACTGGGATTTTTCCCAGTTTTGGTTGGAGTGGCCTCCAGTCTTGGGTTTGGTTTCAAGCTGTGGCAGAGACAAGGTGAATTCTGCACAAATAAGGGAAGGGTTGGGCTCAGCCCACCTCGGATGTGCTTTGGCGGCACCTGGAGAGCAGAAGGGAGGACAGGGAGAGTCACCAGAGTCTTCAGATGGGCAAGGAAGGGTGTCCTGGCTGACCCAGGCTCTTCTGCCTCTTTGGAAGGATTTCCAAAGGCACAGAGGTGGCTGGAAACATTTGTGGTTTTCCAAGCCTTCTCCTAATTCTGAGATTAACAACTTGGTGTTTCTCCTTGGTGCTTCCATCAGGTGTCCTTCAGGGAAGGGTCTTTTCTGTGGGATTTATTTTGTATGGGAGAAGGGGTATGCTCTGGACTGAGTCCTTGAAATTTTGAGGGGGAAGAGGTGCAGGCAAAGAGTTTTCCATCACAGCTGGCTTCCCAAACCTTCACATTTCAGCTTTGCCCAGCACTGGGTGTTGATCCATCCACCCATGGAAAATACGGCTTGGGAAGTCCATGTTTCCTGGCATGAGTTCTGTGTTTCCTTAGGAACAGACCCCCTCTCCCCTACTCTGCCTGCTGCCAGGGCAGTTGTTCCCCTTGATTTTCCTTCCTTTTCCCATGGAAGTGAGCTTTTCTAACCCGTGGCTCCCGTGATGTTTTGCAGGGTACACAGTGGTACAGGGAGGCCACTGAGGAGCTGATGGCACCCACGCTTCTCCCAGAGCTCCACTTACTGAAGCAGGTAGAGGAAATCTCTGTTTTAATGGGAAAACATCTGGATTTTGTGTCACAAATCTCAGGAGCTGAGATCTGATGGTATTTTAATTCCTTTGCCTGACTCTGGACGACACTGTCCCATTATTATTCCAAAGACAATTCTCTGTCTTCTGTCTTAAGTTCTTCCAAGATCTGATGCAGCAGGGAATTCCCTGTAGGAGACACAAACCTCCTCCTGAATTTTCTGTGTGGGCAACACTATAAAACAGCCCAGCAAAAATTCAGTGGAAACCTCTTAATTCAATTATTCTGGTTATATTTAGTAATAAAATGTTTTTATTGACAGATCAGAGTGAAAGGCCCCCGGTACTGGGAATTATTAATAGATTTAAGCAAGGGAACGACTCATCTCCAGTAAGTGTTTTTCTAATGCTCAACTGAATCATGACCTCGTAGTAATCGTATTTCATGTTTTTTTTTAAACCCTCCCACAGCTCAGAAAGAAACCTGGGTTTCATCAAGTGACTGTTGTGCATCTGACAGCACTTTAGGGGGGAGGGAAGAAAGAAACTGCTGTGTTGGGTTTCACCCATTGAGGCGAATAATTCATGCGATAAAACAGGGTCGGGGAAATCCTGATAGTAAAACCCACAGAGAGTGGCAGTGGGACAGAGGCACAAGAGAGCAGCTACAACTCATGGTTTGGGTTTGATTTTGAGTGGTGGTGACGTCAGGTTTCCCAGACTGTTGGGGACTGCAACTGCCCTGTGAAATGCTTTCTTTTCTCGCATCACCCCCTGTCACAAAGTGCCACCCACCTTCGTGACACGCTGGAAACATGGGGGGCACCTGTGGGAACCAGAGATTTTACCGGAACACAGGATCTGGGGAGGGTGGGGGGAGGGAATCATTCTGATCTTTGCACTCCCCAGTGAGGGGTGGGAGAAGCCAGCTTCGTCTTTGCTCAGTAACGTGGTGCTTTGAGGTCGTTTGCTTGCCATTAATCAAACCCAGAATCATTCAGGTTGGAAAAGACTTCCAAGGTAATGAGTCCAATCACTGATCACCCTCTTGTCAATTGGAAGGATTAAATTAAGCACAGTCCATTAGTACAGCATGCTTTGGGTTGGAAGGGATTTAAGGATCACCCATTTTCACCCCTACCATGGGCAGGGGCACCTTCCACTGCCCCAGGTTGTGGGGTAGTGGCCTTGGACACTCCCAGGGATCCAGAGGCAACCACAGCTTCTCTGGGCACCCTGTGCCAGGGGCTCCCCACCCTCACAGGGAGGAATTCCTTCCCAATATCCAGCCTGAATATCCTCTCTTTGAACGATTCCAGGTCGATCCTTTCCAAGGGAGGCATCCTGTACGTGAAGCTCCGAGCAGGGCAGCTCTCCTACAAGGAGGATCCCATGGGCTGGCGCAGCCTGCTGGCACAGACGGTCACCCACCGCAACTCCGAGGGGCGCGCGTTCAAGGTACCGCTCCCCCAGGGTGGTTCCTGCCAGGAATTCTGGTGGCCTTCACAGGGTAGCTGCATGTTGGACATGTCCTGCCCGAGAAGTGCTCGGTCACGGAATCACTGAGGGTGGAAAAGCCCTCCAGGGTCATAGAGTGCAGCCCTTAAGTCACTGAATCCAAATTTCAGATCTTGGAGTTCAGCCTTTGGATCTTGAAGTCCAAATTTTAGATCACTGAGCCCAACCTTTAGATCACTGAATCCAAATTTTGTATCATTGAGTCCAACCTTTAGATCATCTAGCCTAGCCTTTAAATTGAGTTTAACTTTTAGATCCTTGAGTCCAGCCTTTAGAAATGGATTCCAACCTTTGGTGTGGGTTCCAGTTTTCTCCCTTGTGTTCTGGACACTTTGGCAATTGGTTGCTGTTATCTTTGTGCACAAATCCAAAAAGTTCATTTTTGGAATGTGTTTTAATCTCTTTTTTTTTTTTTTTTTTCCAGCCAGAAGCAATTTCTGCTTTCACTTCCGATCCCGCTCTCTTTTCCTTTGCTGATTATTTTTGCAAACCAACTGTGAACATGGGCCAGGTAGGAAGTGTTGGTGGTTCCCAACCCTTATCCCATGGATGAAAAGTAGGGGAAAACCTGCCTGAAACTCTAGAGCAGAATTCAGCCCTGCAGTCAGCAGGAACAGGGAATATCCTGCAGGGTGCTGTGTAATACAAGAATGATCCTCTGATTCCTGTTGGTTTGATTTTGGGTTTTTTTTCTGTCCCATTCCTTGAGGAATGTGTTTAACAAATCCTGAAGCATTTAGGGGAGGTCACAGAAGGTGTTTTAGATGGAATTTCTTTTAAAATTATTTAAGAGAGGGAATAAAACGCAGTTTAATTATCCCAAGGAAGAAGTCAAGTAGTATCATTAATTACCCCAAATTCCTGTGATGCCACTGCATGGATTAACTTCAGTGGAGGCAGAAACCTGGAATCAATCATGCCTGACAGCTGTCTTTGCTCAGAAACAGGAAATCCTGGATCTTTTCTCCTCCATCCTTTACGAGTGCGTGACCCAGGAGAATCCGGAGATGCTGCCCACGTACATCGCGATCGACCAGGTGGGAAACTCCTGTTTCTGTTAGGAGCCACACTTCCCCCTACTTTTGGGGGACAAGGAGCAGTCATTCCATGTGCTTTTCCAGAGGGGGGGAGGGCAGGGGTTGAGGAGTCATTTCCTTCCTGTTCCATCCCTGCTCCAATTCCTGCTCTCCCCCCCTGCCAGGCCGTGAGGAGGCTGGAAAGGCGGGAAATGTCCGAGACCTTCGAGCTGTGGCAGATGAAGCTGGTGCTGGAATTCTTCAGCTCCCGGAGCCACCAGGAGAGGATGAGCAGGAATCCAACCCGAGGGCTCTTCATGAACTCGGAATTCCTGCCGGTGATGAAGTGCACCATAGATAACACCTTGGATCAGTGGCTTCAAGGTAAAGAGGAATGTCAATCCAAGCAGTGTTGGAATCCTGAAATGGTTTGGGATGGAAGGGACCTTAAAGCTCATCTTCCATCCCCTGTTGTTCACCTGGTTCTTGTCTTGCTGATCCAGATTGATTTTTGCCTCAAAACTATGGAAAAATGATGAGGGAAGAGAGGGCGTTTTTAGTTTGGTGTGGAACATTCCCTGGGGAATTGTGTTTGCCTGGAGTGGTGGCAGGTTTTTTAGCAGGGAAGGTGATGCTTCCCAGAGAAAATTCCTTCCTCATCTTGCACAAGGAGAGTTTTCCCAGAGCAAAAGCAAGCAGGGTGGCCATGGCGGAAGGGGGGAGGTTGGAAAGCAACTTCCCGTGGGGAACGGAGATTTCAGTGGGATTTATCTGTGGAAATCCTGCTTCCCAAATGTCACCAAAGCTATTCCTTGTGCCTTGTAGCTGGAGGGGATGTGTCCCTGCATTCCTACCTGAGTGGGCAGGGTCCAGAGGAATCCCAGCTGAGCATGCTGGCTTGCTTCCTGATCTATCACTCTGTGCCCACACCAGGGCAGCTGGCAGCTGGAGGCTTGGAAGGTGAGTCTGGAACTGGGATTCAGGGAAATCCTGGATCCTTTTTCACTGGGCAGTTTTTCCTTGCCCTCCACCAGCCCGGGTTACACATACCCAGGTTACTCAGGGACAAGAAAGGCAGCTGGAATTTTGGGAGCTCTTTTCCTTGCATAGGGCTGGGGCAGGAATGTCACCACATCCATGAGGGATCTGGGGCCTATCCCAGGAATCCTGTGCCAGCCACAAATTCCTGTGCTTGGGCATGGAAGATTCTGGTTGCCCGTTACACACTTCTCTTCTGTGTGTTCTTTTCCTCTGTGTTCTCCTTCTTGGATTTGGGATCACTTTTAAAAGAGATTTCTGGATTTGGGCTCTCTTGTAGAACTTCTCAACCAGCTCACAACGAACAAACGGATCCATGGGATGACACCTCCAGAGCTCCCTCCGGCTCTGAGCAAATCTTTGCCTCACTTTTACACCTTTTTCCTTTGCTTTGGATGTTTTTAGGGAGCAGGAACTTCTCGGAGCTGCTGCTGAAGCTGCGGAGGCTGCACGTGCCCGTGCGGGCACTCCTGCGCCTGGCTCCGCTGCTCCTCGGGAATCCCCAGGCCATGGTGCTCTAATCCCACCAGGCTTCCCAAAATCTCCTTCTTTTTGGGACCTTCCCAAACACCAGACTCACCCCCAGCTGTGGCAACCACAAGCAGGAGTTATTTATAAATTGTTACCAAAAAAAAAGAAAAAAAAAAGCTATAAAAGTGAGATCATAATAAATTTACTTTTCTAACGAAGGCTTGTCTGCAAATGTGTTGTTTTTGTGGGAAATTTGGGGAAGGCTTTGGCTGGGAATGGTGATTTTCCTTGGTTTTAGAACTCCTTTGCTTGTGGTGGATCTTATTTCCAGGCAATGGAAATAATTCCTGGTTTAAACACTTTGTGTTCCCTTCTTCCTTGTGTGTCCCTCCTGGATGAACTTGGAGCAGGGTTTATTCTTTGTTGGTTTCGGGCAGAGCAGATCCTTAATTTGTCACCAAACACATGGAATTGCTCCATAAAAAGCAGCCAGAGGTTGAGGGATTACTCAGCCAGAGCCAGAGGCTTGGATAGAGATTATTGTGGTTCCAAATTGAATCCCGTTCTGTGGGATTTGTACTGAGTTCTCAATTTTTTTTTCCGAATCCTCAAGAATTTTGCAAAGGGTCAGTTGGAGGGAGGAGGACAACCAGGAGTGATTGAAAAGGGAGCAAAAAATGAGACAAACCTGATTCTTATAAAAAACAAATTTATTCTGGATTAACTGAAGCTTTCCAATTGCTTGAGGGGTCCTGAAGGAGGCAGAGCCCGTGACAAATTCCAACCCTCATCCCCCTTTTTTTTTTTTAAGCTGTTCAGAAGCTGCTCTAATTTAATAAAAACAGTTTAATTAATTCAGTTTATCAACCTAGTCCACCTAAAGCACCTTGTTGATGTGAAATCAATGAACCCATGAACAGATAGGAAATCGGAATCCACGAGGTTTTGTGGGGTGATCCCGGATGTTCCTTCCCCTGGGAGGTGGATGCAACTCAGGAAAGAAACTTACAAACTGAGGAAATGGGAAGCACAAAGTGCTGATTACCCAGAGGGAATGACACTGGGCTTTCATGGAATCCTGGAATGGTTTGGGTTGGAAAGGACCTTAAAGACCATGGGGCAGGGGCACCTTCCTTAAAGCCCCATTCAACCCTCAAACACTTCCAGGGAAGGGGAATGAGATTCCCCACGACTTTTCCAAGGACTGATTTTTTTTTTTTTTTTTTTTTTTTTTTCCCCCCCTCCTCAAGCCTCTATCCCAGCGCCAGAATGAGCCTCGAGCTCAGCTGGACAAAAGAGCCTAAAATCCAAATGCTGGGTTTGGGGTGGAAAGCTGAGAAACCTGGAGAGGTGTCCTAAACCCTCTTGCTGTCCCGATGGATCCATGAGGGTTTATCCCACATTCCCAAGGTGATGCTGCCTGGTTGCCGGGCAAGCCGGGAAGCCGAGGATTCATTTCACCCCAAGAATAAGCAAAACGACGAGCAACACGAAACCGAGCATCTCCCTGCCAGGACCTCGGGGTGCTCCCGGTTTCCGCCGGATGCGGGAAAAGCGCCACTCCCGGCTTCTTTTTGTTTTGTTTTTGTTGTTGTTGTTGTTTTTGGTTTGTTTTTTGGTTTTTTTTTTGGGCGAGCGGGTGTGGGAAGGGGCGGGGGTGGGCGAGGGAGACTCTGGCGAGGATTTCTGGGGCTTCCTGTTTCCTCCGGCAGCTCGAGCAGAATTTGAAAGCAGCGGCTGCCGTGAGCTGGACCAATGATCGGGCACAGCGCGCCCGCGCCCGTTAAGGGATGCCCGGGGCTGCGCTTCCCGGCTCCGCCTGGGAACACCGGGAACTGCCGCCCACCGAACCGGGAACCGCCAGGTAAGGCGCTGATCCCTTCGCCTGCTAACGGGAATTGCAGGGAAAAAGAAAAAAAATAAAAATAAAGAAGAAAAAACAAACCAAACAGTCACGGAACCGGCGGGAGCGAGGCTTGGGATTTGCGCCTTGGAGCTGGGAGGAATTTAGGGATGCTCCGGCAGCCGCAGGGAGGGGAAGAAGCGCTGCTCAGGCGCGGAGAAGGGGACGTGGGGATGTGGAGGTTCTCCCTGGTCCTGCTCCCGGCTAACTCCATTCCCCATCCCTGGAAGTGTCCCGGGCCGGGCTGGATAGGGCTCGGAGCAGCCGGGGACGAGGGGAAGGTGCCCATGGCAAGGGATGAGGGTTTATGGAGTATTCCCAAGCCAGAATCATTCTCTGATTCCATGGTAATGACACAGCTCCGCTGGCGTCGTGCCCGCCCCCACAGTGCTTAGTCATCTTTTCTGGGTATTTTGTGCCGCTCGTTCTGTGCTCTCCTTTGGGATTTGGGCTGGCAAAGGAGGGGAACCCTCTTGCCTCTCCTTCTCTCCCAGGGATTGCCATCCAATACATCCCGACCTGCGTTTCCCTGGGGACTGCTGTGTGTCCCGTGGGCTGTCCCGGCGCTCTCTCCTTCTGCTGCCCTGGCTCACCTTTCTCCCTCAGGATCATCATCCCGCTGAAGCAGGTTCCCTCTCCAGGAAGAAATTATCCTCATGATCCCTCCTTAGCCTGGGACAGAGCGCGGATTCTCCAGCTCATCCCATCCCACCATCCCATCCCTTGGATGCGCTTCCCAGTGCATCACTCCCGGGAAGGTGCCTGTTCCCATCCTTCCCCATCGAGTTCTTTTTTTTTTTTTTTTTTTTCTTTTCTTTCGGCTGGGGCTCGCAACTTTTCGGCAACAGTGACCTCTGTTGGCATCACCACCGTGGCCACCGGCGTGGCTCCGCTGTCGCCCGCCTGCATCCCGCGCCTCCATCGCCATCCCCACCTGTGGCACGAACAGGACGCGGTTATTTGGGAGCGCTCCCAGCGATTCCATCTCCTGCGGCATCCCACAGGAGGCGATGCCGGGATGCGGCTCCGAACCGGGAACTGGTGACCCAAAGGTGTCCCCGGGACAACCCGGGAGCCGGGAACGTGACAATCCCGGGTTTATTGGGCGGCCAAACCTCCGTGATTCATGGCAGCAGTGCCGGTGACTAATCCCGGGAGTGTCTGGCACGCTTATAAATAACAATAAAAATTCCAGGTGAGTTTACGGGAAAGAAGGGGTGAGTGGGGGCTGCCAGGTGGGTTTGGGCATCACTTCAGCTCCTCCATCCATGCCCACTCCGAGGGGCTTTCCCTGCTGGAAAACGCCTTCCAGCACCTCTGAAGAGGCCCTTTGGAGCAGCGGATCAGCAGCTGCAGGTGGCAGCGAATTTTTTTGGGAGAGCTGTGGGGCCATGGCGGCGACCGGGGAGTGACTCAGAGGCACTTTGGGGCTCTGTGGTTTTGCTTTCATGGTTTTGCTGTGACTTAGCAACTTGTTTGTTCGCTCTGCGGGAAGGCAGGTGCTGGCATGCCCGGCAAAGCAGCCAGATCCCGAGGGATTCCGGCCATCCCAAAGGATCCTGATGCCCTTGGGGTGTTGCCTTGCCCAGCTGGATGTGGCTGAACCCCACGGGTGATGCAGGCAGTGGTGTGACACGATCCTTTGGGATCTGCCATCCTGAAGCAGCTCCATCCCACTGGGAGTATCCAGCAGAAGCAGTTTCCACACCTTTCCTTTTCAGAAGGAAAATGGAATTTTTGATGACGATTCTCTGGCGTTCCATTAAGCTCGCAGCCGCTCCAGGGGTTTCTGGAGAGCTGGATTTCGGAGCTGGGCCAGCAACCTGGTGTTTTCCAGGGAGATGCTAATGACTGCCAGCACATTTTCCTGTTTTGTGGCAATTTTGGAGGGGGAAAAAGGTGGGAAAGGGAACAGGCTGAGTGTTTTCCCACTGCAGTGGAAAATACTCCCAGTCCTCGTGTTCCTCCTTCCTACAGGGTACTCGTGGTGTGATTTCTTCCAGGAAGGGCATTTCCCACCAGCTGGGAGGAGCTCCAGGGATTCAGAAATAGATTTTCAGTTTTGAGGAACATCCAGCGGGAAGCAGTGGACAAAGAGGAGCATCCAGCTCCTTGTTTTTTTGGGGGGAATATCCAAGCATTTGGTGCCACTGTAGTCACTGTGTGGTTCCAGAATTCCACAGCTCCTGGATTCATTTGGAAGTCTGTGATCCCTGGAGTCTCAGCCAAGGGAGCTGGATGGATGAGAAATGGGTGAAAGCCACAGATCAGGACAAAAAGGGGATGGGGGATGGTTTTGGGTGATTTTCCTCCCTCAGCTGAGTCAGGGCATCACTTATCCCATGGCAGTTCCCTCAGGCACTGCCAGGTTTTTCCTTGTACTGGAGCCACTGTGCTGGAAGGGTTGAAGCCACCAGCAGGTCCTGAAGACAGGGATATAGCTGGAATATTCATGGCATGGCCATGGGGCACTCAGTGCCAAACTCGCCCGCATCCTAGCTGCCCCTCCCGTGTTCCTAAATCCACATTTGTTTAGCATGGATTTGGAAAAGGCTGATTAAAGGTTCCTGGGGCTCCCCCTTCCCTCTGTGTCACCCTCCCCCCCCCCCCCCCCCCCGGGGCTGCTCATGCCCCTGACTCATCTCCAAACTCCAGCTGGAGCACAGCCCTGCCTTGGGGCGCATTATCGCCCCAAAACACAGGAGCTCCAAGGCTCACGGGACAGAAATGGAGTGGGAGAAACCCTAGCTGGGGACAACAGCAGAGGGACAGCCACCCCCGTGCTGCAGGACAGAGGGAAGAGGTCCCTTAGCTGGCAGGGAAAGGGCTTGGAGTGGGGTGAGCATCTCTAGGGCTGTTCACTGGTGAATGGGGTTGGTTTTCATCCCTCACGTGCAGCCAGAGCCTTTCCCAGGGGATTTACTGGGAGGTCACGGCTTCTTTTGGGTGGGAATGGGGGGAAAATGGGGATTTCCAGGCTGGGAGAGTATCCAGGTGCCTGAGAGCTTAGGGATGCCTTCCCTGGATGAAAGAGCCTCCACTCCCACTCTGGAATATCTCATCCCCTTCCCAGCCCTCTCAGCCAGTGGTCCCCATGGATTTGGCTCCAGGCCCTGGGAAAGGAGACCTTTCCCAGCAAAGGCTCTTTCTGATGAGAAAAAACTCCCTGATCCTTTCCCGATGGGGGAAGTGGGAGAGCCCCTGGGCCGTGGGAAAATCTCCCTCCCCGGATCCTGGTGGGAGGGACGGGGCCATATAAACCCTCGGCACATCCCAGGCTGGGATGGGAGCTGCAGCCAGGAGAGGAGAGGCCAGGTAGGGTTTGGGATGGATTTGGTTGGGTCTGGGATCTGTGGAGGGATCCCCATGGCAGGGGATCCACGGGTGGCTTCAGGAATTGGTGTGTGGGGAATTTACACCTGTGCCTGGGAAGTGGGACTGAAATTAATGGGATTCCTAGAGTTTTCCCTGGCTGATGGATTTTTATCTGTCCCTTGCTCTGCCTGGGCAATTCCTGCAGCCCAGGGAAGGATGCTGGAGCCAAAGTTCCTGCTGTCATCCCAACATCCCCCCATCATTCCCATTAATATTGAATTGTCTGTGACATTCCAGCAGAAACTGTGCTGGATGGGGCTGGGGTTTCCCAGGGAAGCTGATCCTGACCCTTTGCCATTAAATTACTGGAGAAGGAGAAGTGTGGAAAGCACAGGGGTGGATCCCTGTGGTGAAGCATCCTGCCTGGGATCTGAAGGGGACAAATCCATGGATCATTCCAACCCTGCAGCCCAAAACCCACTGGCCTAAACTGGGAGCACAGGGACAGAAATCCTGTTGTTCTCCTGCTTCCAGCATTTCCAGTGCTGCTTCCTCCATAGGTGAATCTCTGTCTCTGGAGCAGAAGAAGCAGAAGAAGTTTTTCAAGCAGCATAAACTAAACAAGGCATTTCCCCCCCCCCCCGTTTTTATCCAGGGAATCAGCAGGAGCATGCTGGGATTAGCACTGGGAAGGGGGATCTTGTCCCTTTCCCAATTATTTCAGTCCCCACTTACTGGTGCAGTCAGCACTTTGGGATTTTTCCACCCATTCCCATGAAAACATACCCAGTCCTGGACATTGCCTCTCCCTGTCTCTGGAGAATGTGGGGAAGGAGCTGTGGATCCAGTGAGTGCCTCCATGGGATGGGTAAAATGGACAAAAATTGGGAAAGATGGAATGGCTTTGGGATGACTTGCTTGGGGTGCGGAGCGCCGAGCTGAACTCAGGAATCCGAGGTGCCTAATCTGTGTCCCAGTGCCACCAGCACTTCCAGCAGCACCACTTTGGCTCCTCAGCTGGAAACTGGGGTTTGGGGAGCTGAGCAGTTCCTGGAACTGCAGTTTTATGTCATGGGTGTGGGGGGGGTTGGGTAACTGAGTGGCAGAGGAGGAAGGGAAAACCCCACGGAGCAGCGCCGGGAGGCTTCGGCCAAAAATGAGTCAGCGGTGATGGGGTGGCTGCTGGGACTGGTTTTACTGGTGAAGCTGGGCTTACTGGGGCTCCTGGTACTGCTGCTGGTCCTGGTGATACTGGTGTTGATACTGGTGGTACTGGTGATACTGGTGATACTGGTGTGGGTACTGGTGGTGCTGTTGTTGATACTGGTATTACTGGTGATGGTGGTACTGGTGATACTGGTGGTACTGGTGTTGATAGTGCTGTTACTGGCGGTGCTGGTGATTCTGCTGGTGCTGGTGCTGGTACTGGTGGTACTGGTGTTGATACTGGTATTACTGGTGCTGGTATTGGTGTTCTGCTGGTGCTGGTGCTGGTACTGGTGGTACTGGTGTTGATACTGGTATTACTGGTGCTGCCTTGTGGGGCTGCAGCATCTTCCAGCTGCTCCTCTCCCTCTCCCAGTGCCCGTTCATTCCCAGCTGTTCTTTTCTGCTCTTTTTCCCGCCGGGAATTCCCGGGAATCCCACGCAAGGATTTTTGCTAGGCCCATCCCAGCACTCCAGGTGCCTCTGGAGCCCATTCTGTGATTCCAAGGACACTCCAGGCCGTGTTTTAGGGAGCTGGGGCTTTCCAGATGTTTGGGATTTATTTTCTTTTGGAAACATTGGCCAAATATTTGGGACATGAGGGTGCCCCTTCCCAGGCTCTCTTAGCTCTTCCACATTTTTCCATGGCATTAGAATCAGGGAGTGGAATTTAAGTCAGGAAAGGTAACTAAAATCCAGCAGGGTAATTAGTTAAAATCTACCAGGGCAATTAACTAAAATCCAGAAGCTCCCACCATTCCCCCTGCTTTTTGTATTTAAATAAATCCAACATGTGTATATTCATATAAAAATTAAATTTATGTAAATATATTTGTATTTATATGTAAATGTATTTTAACATATAAATATTATATATATGTAAATATATATTACATATAAAGACATTTATTTCTATTTCAATAAAATTATTAAATATATTCACATATGTAAACTGTTTGTATGTTTATTGAATAATATGGTGATTAATACATCAAAATATTTGCTTATTAAATAGAGCTGAATAATAGAAATGCATATCAAGTCAATTAAATTTTAATAGCTGAGTGCGATGGAATTGATAGAATTAATGTAAAGTGATAAATGTAATAAAAAGAATGTAATTCATATAATAGTAATAGTAATGGTATTCCATTACCATATCCTTAGTGGTATTCATTAAGTCAGGTGGGGGGTTAATTAAAAAAAAAAAACGGGGGTGGTGAATAAAGGATTATTTTTACAATGGGAAAGGATTGGGAATAAATGGAAGCACACACAGATTTAATGGCTAGTGCTGAGAGAATCATGGCAGGTGGGTTTCGTGCTACTGAATTTTCCAGATTAATTCTAGAGGCAAATCCCAGTCTCTGGAAAAGGCCTGTTTGATTTTCCAGCTGGGTTTCTTGATGTTGAATTTTTCCAGCGGAATTCTCAGAGGCAAATTCCCAGCCCCAGGGGAAATCCTGTACGATTTTCCAGGAGGGACACTTTTAATCCGACTGTTACCATTTTCCTGGGACAAAACCCATTCCCCCTCAGGTCAGAGTGATCCCCCTCACTAAAAAATTATGATGGAGCAATATCAGATCAGCCGCAAATTCCCTTTTCCCCCTCCCTGTTTTTCCATGCAGCTGCCCAAGGGATGCTCAGGGAGCAGCCCAGAAATGCCAAGAATTGGACTGACAGAATATCCCAAGTTGGACTGGACACAACAGGGATTGTCAAAGTCCGGTTTCTGGTGCTGATCTCCCCAAAACTCCTGGTTTCTTCACCCATGGTGAATGGAGTGGGGAAAGCCTGAGGATTTTGGGGACTCTCAGTGTTCTGCTCTCCCAACACGAGTCAAAGCCAACGGATTTGTCTCAGATTTTCCTTCTCTGCACCCCTCAGCAAATATTCCCAGCCGCAGGGAAGGGGATGAGCCAAACCCCAAATTTAAGATTTACCCCCTCCTTTTGCCCCCTTTGGCTCAGATTTGAGATGGATGACGTGGAGGAGGAGATGGAGGGGGGGGGGGAGCCTTTGACTCAAGCAGCAGCGAGGTGAAAACAGCGAAGTGGAAATTCAGCCCAACTCGAGATTTGCCGTGAAATTGTGCGAAATCAAAAGATTTCGTGCCTTGCTGAGGCTGTGCCAGCCCTGCTCCGTCCTCTGCCCGGGATGTGGGTGGCTTGGGAAAGGGAGCATTATCCCTGGAGGGTTTTGAGGGTGCTCCTGGTCATCATTTCTCGGCACAAAAATAGAGGAAGAATAAGTTTCAAACGAAGCGTGTTTTGTTTTGTCACAGGAAGTGGAGAGAGCTTCGGGAGAGCCCTGACACAGTGACTTGAAATTCTGTATTTTAGCCTTTTCCCGGCCAAACCAAGGGCATGGATCGGTGCCCGGTGCAAATCGGGGGGCATTGGGATGGGGGGAGCAGGGCAGCGGGTTCCCCCCTTTCCCGATTCTCCCCAGGGAGGAAGTTTGGGGCTGAAGGGGTTTGGGGGGGAAGACAGCATTTCCTGAGAGAGCTGCTGGCCGTCATTCCCTGCTCCAAGGAGCCTGAAATTGTGGTGTCCAAGGGCTGGGGTGTGGGTGGCCCTGGGGTGCCCCTGCTCCAGGAATCCGTTGGAGATTTTTTTCCGGGCGCCTTCGGGCTCGGGCTTCTCCGTCGGAGGCAGCCTCAGGAAAAGGAGCCGGGTTTCACAATGGCTGAGCCCTCCCCCAGCCGTGCAGCCCCCGCTGAGCAGCCTCCTGCCCTGAAAAACCCCAAAATTGGTTGTCCAAAATTGGGTCCCCTCGCCGGCGCCCCGTGAGAAACCTCGCGCTGCTCCGGCATCGCCGAGCTCAGCCCTGCTGGGGTGACAGTTCCGAGCCCTCCTTCTCAGCCTAAAACCCCCCCAAAAAAATCCCTTGGCTTTAACCCCTCTGCTCCCCCAGAGCTGCTGCTGCTGCTGGCCAGGATCGCCCCCAACACCCACCGTGCCGCGCCGCCGCTGGAATTCCAACGGGATCGCCCGATTCCTGCTGCTCCCCGCAGTATTAATTTGGGGTTTTTTTTGGTTTCGCTATTAATGTCGAAGGGCTGCGAGGTCGGCAGCGTTGGCTTTCGGTGGGAACTCGCAGTCTCACTGATTTAATCCACACACTGCTGCCAAAATCAGGGCTCACCCAGGCTGCTCGGGGTGCCCACGGGTGGGAAAATGCTGGGGAATTCTCTTTGGGATCGGGAAGAATCCAGCGGGTCGCACAGGGCTGAGTTTGGCTTCTCGTGCCAGGGAGAGAAGGAATTAATTCCTATTAAACGGAGCGTGCCCCAGAGGGTGGGCAGGGGGTGATTTGGTGTCAGCCAGCAGTGCCCTGGGGATGGTCCCTGCCTTGGGGACAGGGATTGAGGCAGAGGTTGGTTTTGGGGTGCGACCTGCCCTTTTTCTCGTTGTGCTGTGGTTCCTCTGTGCCTGCCCTCGCCGCTGTACCCTCGCGAAAAGGTTGCAAGCAATTTTGGGAACACGTTGTCTGCTTGAAACATGACAGAATCGGCCACAAATTGCAGATAAGACTGATAACAAGAAGCAAACAACAGAAAATAGGTAGAAAAACAACACGGTGGAGGCTGAGAGACCACTGAAAGGCTTTTTTGTGTGTTTTTTTAAACCAGATCTCTCACGATGGAAGTGAAAACTCATGAAAGAGAAGTGTCTTTTGTTCTCCCACTCGAATTAAGATGCTCCAGCACCAGACCAGGGCTGAACCCTGTGTCTGGAGCTGATGTCCAGCCCAGGGACTCGTAAATCAGCATTTTGGCACCAGTGAGGGTGGTTGGATGTGTTTCTGGGGGGTTTTATAGTATTTTTTTAACCTTAAAAAATGTGCCCTGCAGCACATGGGTAACTCAGCTCATTTTCTCAGCCCAGCCTGTTCTACCTGCACATCTCTGCTCAAATAAATCAGGCTCCAGCTCAGAAATTAGGATGAGGTTTTTGTTTTCGTTCTACTTATTTCATCTTTGTTTTTATAAATAAATACAAATCACTCAAACTGAAACTCGATGGCTTTGGTGATAATCAAAGAGCAGCCCTGGGGAAATTTTTCTTCATTACCATGTTCTTTCACAGCCCACACTCAGGGTTTCGGGAGGAAAACTTCTTAACCTTTGCAGCAACAGCACCCGACACTTTTTGAAGTCCCGGCACACTCAGACTCGGGGTTCATATTGCGGAGCTGCCTCGGCATCACCTTTATTTTAGGATCATGTGGAGAGGAGAAATTCTCTCACCCCCCTCAGTTCACACTTTTCCCCCCTCTTAAAAAAATAAATAAAAAAACATGTATACATATATATATGTCTACATAAAACCCAAGAAAATATTGGACTCCCCCCCCCCCTTGAAGGGCTTGGGGTTTGTTATTGTTTTTTCAGTTCTGTGGGGCAGCTCTGTTCTCTTACCAGCTTTGTACAACATGTTTTAGTATTTGCAGCTCACTTCCTGTATGAGGTTACTTTGTTTATCATAAAACCCCTGTTTTTAAACCCATTTTTGCCCAAGAAGTTGTTCAGATGGTAATGGCAGGAGCTCGTGACTGTCCCCTCTGCCCCCGGCTCACAGGGGACCCCGTTGGCTCCAGGAAGGATAGGTGTTGGAATGTGAGTTTGAGGGCAACCCCTGGCTCTTCCTTCAAATCTCAGGGGGATTATTCGGGTGAAAATCACTGGGATTTCTGAAAATCCAGACTTCTTCAGCACGGGGTTGCGCGTGGTGTGAGGATGTGGAGAGGCAGAGCTGCAGTGCTCAGCATCCTTTCCCTCCTTAGGGAATGGCCACCATGCCATCTCTCCAACTTAATTCCCATTAATTACCAGCCAGGAGAACTGTGGGATTGTCAAAAAAGCTGTTGGCTCGGCCCACTCTGCCCGTAATTGAAGCGAGATGAGGCGTGGGAGGTGGGAAGCGCCAGCTCCCCGCACATCCTCCCGGGAAAAGGGATGGAGGGGCCTGTCAAAATCCCAGCGAGAAGAAATCCATCAAATCTGGGAAGAACGGGCCCTGTGTCCCCACAAGGGCTGAGTGAGGCCCCCTGAGCTCCACAGGATCATCTTTTGTTGGAACAGCGGTGTCTCCAGCAGGGGTAACCTCGTTGTCTGCCTTTCCTTGGGTTGCACGGCTTGATTTTTCAGAATTCCACTCCAGAAGAGGGGTTTGGGATGCTCAGCAGGAGGGTCCCCTTGGTCCAGCCATCCCTGAGCTTGTCTTACACCCTATAAAGACCCCGCTAATGCACCTTTAACATCCCTTTATTGCTTTTAGGGACTATGCCTGGTATCCAACACTTCCCATCTCTGTCTGCGCCAGGCGTGACCCCAGGAGAGGTCGAGCATCCAAGGAGCTGCCAGAAAGGCAGAAAAGCCACTGGAAAGAGTGAGCTTTGTTGCAATATGAAAATCAAATGCAAAGCTCAGGGGCTATTTTTAGTTGGTTTGGGCTGCACAGGTGTTTGAAAGGTCAGCGGCGAGTCATTGGAAAAAAAAGAAATATATTTATTTCTGTGCGTGGGGAGAGCCTGGTTTGGCTCCCGTGGCTCTGGATGGCTGGAATCGCACCCTCAGCTCGGGTTGCTCAGCATTCCCAAGGCTGGCAGGGGTGTGGGAGTGCAGGAATGTCCCAGTTTTGTGTGTGTCCAACAGCGTGAGCACAGGGCAGCCATGAGTGTCCAGCTGTGACGGACACAGGGAGCTGTGGATTTTTCCATGAATAAAATCTCGGAGTCTGCTCCTTTTCAAGGAATAACGACAGATTTGTCATCCTTAAAACAGAATTGGGTGAGGGTTTTTAGGAGCTTCTAGAATTTAAGGGCGCGGAAGGTCCTGGCCCTTGGGGAGGAGCCATTGAGGTGGCTTTGGGGGGCCTGGGCTGTGGCCAGCATGGGCTGAGGCCAAGCTCAGTTTGGTGGACCCATGACCACTCTGTGCTTGGCCATGACCACCTCTGTCTGGGCCAGGAACACTTTGGATTTGGCCACGGCCAACCTAAACCGTGACCACCTTAGGTTTGGTCTTGGCCAACCTGAACCATGAGCACCCTGGACTTGGCCTTGGCCAGCCTGAATTGTGACCACCTTGGATTTGGCTTTGGCCAACGTGAACTGGGCCTTGGCCAACCTGAACCGTGACCACCTCAGATTTGGCCATGGCCAGTGTGGGCCGTGGCCAATCTGAGCCTAGCCAAGGCCAAGCTGGGCCATGACCACCTTGGAGTTGGCCATGGCAGGTCACACGAGCTCTTGCCATCCTGAGTCACAGCAGGGTCGTGTCCTGGGTCTGACAACTCACCTGGACACAGCCATGAGCTACCAAATTCCAACAGGACCACAGAGCCACTGGGTGAGTGGAGCCAGCAGCTGCCACAGGCTCGGCTGGGCAATTAAACCTTTTTTCTTTTGGTGAGTTAAAGAAGCCCCCAAAATAGCACCTGAAACCAATAAACTTCCCTTTCAGGAACTTCTGTAATTTCAAACACACTCAAGAACAAAACAAAACAAAAAAAAAAAATCCAGATTTTTTTTTAGGTTGTTTATCAAGTAGACTTGGAGGGGGGGATGTTTTTAAATCCCTTTCAGGTGGTGACTGCTGAGGAATAAGTGGAGGGATAGGAGGGACAGGAGGGACAAACGGGATGGAGGGCCAAGGCAGAAGGAAGGAAGGAGGGAAGGTGGGATGGGAATTCTTAGGAGCAGATTTAAAACTATAAAGTAACTGTCATGTGAAATAATAAAAGGGGAAAAAATACTGATGTTCCATAACAAATTCAAAATAATGTTAATTAATGCATTAAATGATAAAAATAAAACAATACACAAAGCATGAAATAAACCCCAAAACTTCTTCAATGCCAGTGAAAACCAGCTAGGGACAAGAAGGGCATGGAAGGTGCCCATCAGCTGGACTTCAGCCCACGACCACATAAATGTGAGGAAAAGCAAAAAATTCCCAAAGAATCCCCAAATATCTCCCAGCTGGAGCAGCTTTTTGGGGTTGGGAGCACTCAAAGCCGCACCTGACAAAGCAAATTCATTCATTTTGGGTGGCCTGAAGCATCTTGGAGCTCCAGGACACCAAAATGGAGAAAAGAATGCAAAAATGGAGAGGGGAACACCAGGCCTGAAGGGACAACAGCTGGAAAATTGGGAATATTGGTGACAAAGCAACAAATCTCTTCTCAGGATAACCTTGATCCCCACAAAAGAACCAGCAGTTGGGACAAATAGTTGAAAGTTTTTATTTATATAAAACTCATATTAAGAACATAAAAGATTCTTAAAAACAAAACCAAAAAACAACCCCCCAAAAAACAAGGCTCTTGCGATTATTTACAGCAGTATTGCACAAGTAAAGTGGCAATTACCCTGTCCAAAATTCATCAGTGCAAAACACAAGGAAGGCAGGGAAATTGCAGTTAAAAATGCTACATACGCTGGGTCCTGCGACACGATTTAGTGATTCACGTGATCCCACGGGATTTCTGCTCCAAGAAAACCTGGCTGGAGCAATCCCAGGGGGGGTGGAAGAGCCAAATTCCAAATTCCCACTGGATTTCACTAATGCTGAAGTCTTTGATGTGCCTAAATCACTCCTGGGAAGTGGGGAATTAGGCACTTGGAAGAAAAAGAAAAGATTAAAATCTTGTTATCCACACCATGATGGCTTTGGAAGGGGATCCAACACTTCTGGCAGGGAGGAAACCAAATCTTCACAGGAACTTAAATAAGCAGGAAATAAATATACAACATTTCTACTAGTTACAGCATTAAACAGTAGAGTGCATTAATTACACAGGAAAAAAAAACAAAAACAAAAACAAAAAAAGGACCTACAGTGTTTACCAGTTCAACTCTAAAAAAAAAGTGTAGGAAAAAAAAACAGGATTTTTTTTTAGTTTTTTTTTTTAAAGTATTTCCAAGCTGTACAAAACTTACAGGAGAGAAAGGAGAGGGAGTACATTGCACACAGATATTTGGCTCAGATGATGAAAACAATATGGTGCTCTACTCTAATAAATAATTGGGTATTTACAGTTTGGTGGGAAAGAGGAAAAGCGAGAATGGGATCAATCTGGTTTCCAAGGAAAACTCTTCATCCTTTTGGTGCAACACAGAGCACAGGCAATGCTTAGACATGACCCAGAGCAGGCAGCCAACAGGCTGAAAGGAGCAGAAATCCCTATTTTATATCATTCTTCTGTTTTGAGGCTTTTGGGAGGGGGCTTTTTCCCACTAAACCTCACAGGAATCCTGTTTTATTGAGGGTTCCTTTTCCTATGATTTTTGGCTGGGGACTCCTCTCCTGTGGAGAAGGTCCTGGGGGACTTTGCCAATACCTTGAATTTTATTTTTTTCCCCTCAAAATGAGTGGTCTTTGTCTCCATGGGAGGATGGGGTAAAGTGCTCTTTGGTGATTCTTTGGTGTACTCCAAGGGACACATTCTGGAATGCCAAAGGTTGGGAGATCCCAAAGCACCATTTCATCCACCAGCAATGATGGAACTCAATTAGGAGCAAAAAAAAAAAAAAAAAATCTCACTGGGTTCCCCCTACGTCTGCTGCTGAGTTTTATCCATTTAATTTTAATTTTACCAGTGGAATTCCATGGGAAATCCCTGGTAGTAGCTTCTGTAGGGCGGGCTGGGGCAGCACAGCCACGGTGAGCCAAAGCCAGAGGCAAATCCCAAGGGATGAGGAGCAGGATCTGCCCTGGCCAAGCTCCCTCGTTATTTGAACCCGTTATTTGAACCGCTTGCTCTCCACCAGTGCAAAGGGCTCCAAAATGCCCTTCCCAAAACATTCCTTGCTCCTGCAGCCACTGCTCACCTTGCACTTCCAAGGGAAAAAAAGGGGAATAAAATTGGCAACTGAGGTTAAAACTCATGCAGGAGCAGGAGAGGAGGTCCTGCTCCCACAGAGCCGTGCAGAGAGGTCCCACTGGGCTCTGTCCATTGTTAATTAACACTAATTATCATCCATGGCACTCAGCAGCTTCTCCCTGCGGGAAGAACCGCTCCAAGGGGGAACTTGGGATGGGGTTTCCCTTCTTTCCTCTTCCTGCGGTGCTGGTGAGACCAGACCAAACCCTGGAGCTTTTGGGGAGCACCTGCACCAGCCTGAGGGAAGGGGGATGTTTGTGCATAGATATGGGATGGTCAGAGCAGCCAATCCCCCAAAAACATCTGCTGGGAGGCAACAGGAATACCCATGGCTCCAGGGGGAAAGGCCCTGGGATATGGAGCACCTGGGAGGACACAGAGCAGTCAGATCCCCTTGGAAATGTCCTGGATGGATCCATGTCGGGCTGGCCTCCTCCCATCTGCATCCAGGTGCTCATCCCTGTCCAAAATACGGAGAGGATCCCAGGAAAACACAAAATCTTGGAAACCTCTTTTGACAGCCCCGACTCACAGCAGGTCCTGCTGCCGTCGCCTCCGGTGTTCCGGGAGCTGCTCCCTGCCTCCAGAAGGGTTTTATTGCTGGATTGCTCAGTCCCCCACATCTGATAGATACTACAGAAGCATTTTCACACGTTTTATAGAAAGAATTTCTTTTGAAAAAAAGGCAACCTGGTGGCTTGGGGTTTGATTGGTTGGTTGTGATGGTTTGGTGGACCCTGGAGTTCGACAGCAAAGTCTTGAAATTCAGAGTGGATCAAAAAAATAGAGATATCAAAACCCAAAAAAAAAAAAAAAAAAAAAATCAGTCAGCAGGAAATAGGCTGATTTGCGTGATGCAAATGAAGCTGGATTTTGGGGTAGCATTAGGTATTTACAGGTAAAAGAAGTGCTGATTAAATCCCTCTGCCCTTTTTCCAGCTTTTTTGGGGGGTCAAACACCCCAGAGGCAAAGGGAGAGGGGAGGAATCTGAGCCTCCGCAAGGCAAACTCTGGTGGCTCTGCCCATCAGCTGGCTCAGGTTTCCCTCTTTCCTGCTGTGGGGCTCATCCCACGGGACTCCAGGAACGATGACAAAATGTGATTCCACATTTTCGTTGAGACTCTTTCAGGAAATCTTAAAAAAAAAAAGGCAAAAAGAATAAAAAGAGTGGAGGGAAACACCGAGTAAACACCACTCTGTGGTGGGAATGGGAGGTCCACCCTCATCCTGCCATGTGTCCTGGGGGAGAAGCAGGGTGGGAGTCCCACATCCATCCATCCATCCATCTTTCCTGGGTTTTCCCAGCGAGGAATTCAGTCCTGGCGGCTCCTCGGGATGCACCTGGAGCTCACTGGAGCCTCCAGATGAGGCGGATGATGTAACGCAGCAGGCGCAGGATCACCACCTGGGGGTTTCCCACCTGGGGATCCAAGAAACCCTGGCAGAGAGGGAGCAGGGGGAAAGGAGAGAAAAACCAAAGAAAGTGGTGACTTTAATTGCCAGCAACACGAAGCCCCCTATGTTATATGAACACCTGGAAAATATTCCAGAGGCACAACCTGAAGTGTTTAACGCTTGGCAGCCAGCAGAGCTTGGGGCTCGCGGCAGCAGTCAAGGGATGCCCCATCTTCCAGGAAAAGCCTGGGACCCACGAAAGCCTTGCTGGGTCAAGGAATGGCTGGATGGCGAAATGCCCGATCTCCTGGTGTCCCTGTCCCAGGAGCAGGCCCGGGGGGAGGCCCCACCCCGGGGGAACGTGACAAGGATGGCGCTGGGACCCGTCCGACAGCCCCGACCTGCCCGGCGAGTGCGGCTCTGGCACGGCTGCAGTTCCCCATTTCTAACCTCGGGCTGAAAGGGCAAACCCCAGAGCCGGGGGGGGGGGGGGGGGGGGCTGGCAGGCACAGAACCCTTCCACCTTCCCCTCTGGAGAAAACTCAGGAGCAGCCAGGATGCTTCCAGAAGGAAAAGGGACCTTTCCGCCAAGTGCCGCAGGGATGGTAATTAAACAACGGCTTAAATTCTCTGAAACCTCCCTGCTTTTGGGTGCAGGGAGTGAGAATTTGTCACATGCTGACTGCACCAGGTACAAAGTGTTTTTAGGGTCACGCATGACGTCCTCTGCTCGTGTCACCTGAGCGGGCAGGACGTGTCCTCCGTGCTCCGCTCCTCGCCCTGCACTGGAATTGCGGCTGCAGTGCTGGGAGAGCCTGCTGCAGACCTGGGGGATGCTCCCTGCACCTCACCCTGCTGCTGCCTGGGAAACACCCCACTCCCATTAAATTCACCCCCTTATCCACCTCAGGGCTGTAAGGGAGCTGCATGATGTGCCCAGAGATTTCCAGCACCAAAGGAGCTGGGATAACACTGGAAGGACATTCCAGCTCCTCACAAAGCACTCCAGATTTAAGGCACTGCTCTGGGAGGTAGGGAGGAGATGGGATGAGGGTGGTCCAGCACTGACCAAGCTCCCCAGGGAATGGTCACAGCCCCAAGGCTGCCAGAGTTCAAGGAATTTGTGATGAGGCACAATGCTGGGGCTGTGCAGGGCAGGAGGAGTTTGGACTTGGATGATCCATGTGGGTCCCTTCCAGCTCAGGATATTCCATGGCACTCTGCATCTCTTCCAGCTCTTCTGGGTCTGCCTGCTGCTACCAGGTGCCTCCAGCTTTCTGGATAGCCTGATCCCTGCCTTTTATTGGAAAGATGTCCTTTCATCCCAAAAAGCAGCCACTTTGCATCATGAGGGATCAGCCTGGATGGGGGAGGTCAGAAGAGGGGCATTTTGGATTCTGGGGACACCAGCTTATCACCGTTTTGTTGCAGGTCAGGAATGCCAGGCTATTTGGAAAAAGTGGAGCAGGTGGAGATGATGTGGAAAAAGCGGGATCATAGCAGCTTGACCCTGATTTTGCAGGAAAGCCAACCCTGGGAGCAGTGAGGAAGCACTGCAGGAGCTGTTTGGGAGCTGAAGAGGACAGATAAGGATCCAGCATTCCATCACCAACACTGCTCCTGGCTCCTCTACCCAGAGTGGATGGAGCAGAATGCACAAGCAGGGACACGCAGCCGTCGGGAACACTCAGAGGGCTCCGAGCTCCTCTTGCTTCACCCCCTGGGCTGGGCTGCCTTGGGCTTGGGCTTTTCTGTGGCATTGCTGCATCCATTTGGGTTGCAACACCCCAAGGTGAGCAAGTTCATGGGCTTACAAAAACTCTTTCAAAACAGTCTTAGCAAGAGAAATAAGTTCTGGGACCCAGTCTTGTCTTCGTGGTGGCTGGGATATGGAAGCTGGGCTGGGAATCCCACCGAATGCTTACCTAAAAGCTACGGTGCATCCCTCAAAACCCCCAAACTTTCCCTGCCTCTTCCTTTTCTAAAAGTTTCCTCATCACCATCAGGTCCGGGCCCAACCCAACACCTCTGCCCCAAAACCCTCGTGCAAACCTGGTGCCCTAAAACTTCCAGCCCTGATTTCAAGGTTATTTTTCATTGATTTCAAGGTTATTTTTCATTGATTCGAGGCCGTCACCGCTGATTTGCCTGGTCCAGCCCCCCCCCGCCCTCGCAGCCTTTTCTCCATCTGAGTGAACAACACGCTCACCGCAGAGAGAGTCTCCAGAAATGATTCAGCCTCTGCTTTTGAGAGAAGTGGAAAGTGAAGAGGGAAAAGTTACCCTGCGTGGACAATAGGAGGCATTGAACTCGTCCCCGATGCGCCGCAGCTCCTGTGCGATCCAGATTTCTGGCTGCACCTCCTCGGCTGGAGACTGGGATTGCCACCGGGAAGCTGCGGGGAGTGAAAAGGGAGAGTTGGAAACCCAGCAACAAGAGAAGGTTGTGTGGAATTTACCACATAAAGCTCAGTGGTGACCCATCAACTCTTGCCATCTTATTCCTATTTTTTATTACCGTTGTATCTTAACTCTGTTAAATCCCAGGGGTGCATACACTGCATACAACGAACAGGCTTTTATTCCTTGTTATTTCTGTATTATTACTACTACTATTTTACATATTTATTGTAGGCTTTCTGTGGAAGAATCTCCAAGCTTTGGGTCCTCTTAAACAGGGATAAAAGCCAAGATGCAAAGCTACAATTTCCTTCCCTTGCCCAACCTTCTCTTCCCCCTTTTTATCCTTCAGCAGCAACTCCTTCCCTAACCTTAAAAACCCTCTGCCTGGATATTTCCATCCAACCCTCACATTTCTTCCCCAAATCATCCTCAAGCGCCCAACGAGGAAAACCAATGGGTTTGTCATAGGGAGGAGAAAGCCACAGTTGGATTTGTGTGTGGAGAAACCACATTTCCAGCAAATCCAAGTGCTGGCTTGAAAGGGAAAAGAAAGAGTGAATGTATTTATTATACTGCAGGATACATAATTATTTAGGTCTCCATCTTAAAAGGTTATTAAACATGTGATAAATCCTCCAAATAGCCAGGGGGGAAAAAAGAGACAGAACGATGTATGGTACCAACACCACGTCATCCCCCTTCCATAAAGTTCAGTATCTGAGCAGGAACTGCAGCCTTAAGGATTTTAAAAAAACCAAAACAAAACAAAACAAAAAAACCACCAACAAACTAAAAAGAATAAAACAACCCCACACGAAAAAAAAAAAAAACCTGCAAAAAACAAAGCAGTGTTTTGGCACAACGGCTTCAGAGGAATCACAAGGGAACAGGAATAGCTTCCAATCTTCCAAATATTCAAAGGATTAGTGGGGCAGTTTTTAAAAAAAAAAAAAAAAAAAAAAGAGAGAGAGAGAGAAATTAAATAAAAGTCTGGCTCCAACCTGACTGGAAAATGCATTTCCAAGCCAAGGCAGCGCTGCTTGGCCGGAGGATGTGTTTTGTTTTCACGCTGTAGTAGCGCAGGAGCAGCGCCCGCCGCCCGCCCCGAGCGCTTCTCCCGCCGCCGCTGAATGAACCGGGCGCGGCTCTCCCTCCGCCCCGGCTGCTCCGGGCAGCCAAACCCCGCTCTGCCGGGGCAGGGCGACCTTCCCAAATCCCACCGCCGCCCTCAGCAGGGCCGGCCCAGCCGGGCAAACAAAACCACGCGGCGAGCCCGCGGCAGGAAGACGCGAGGAGCGCCGGGGACGTGAGGAAAACCACGCGAGGGAGCCGCGCTGCTCCCGCTCCATCCTTTCCGCCCTTCACCATCCTTCATCCCCGGAGACGCCCGGGCTGGGCTCGGTGGCTGAGAGCGAAAATCGGGCTGAGGTTTTCAGAAAGGACTTTCTGCGGCGCTGCCGAGCGGCGGCGGCGAAAGGGGACAGTCATAACCGTGTCCCCAAACCTGTCACGGGTGCTTTCGGGGGCGGGGGGACACAGTCATAGCGCGAGCCAGCGAGGGTGACACGGGGACAACCCCGGGCCACCGGCACCGCCGGGATGTCGCGTCTGGCTCCAGCTCGTGGGATGCTCCAGCGTGGAATTGCTGCGGTTCTGGCTGGGAAGGGCAAAGAAACCGACCCCAAACTGCATCTTCAGCTCTTGGGTTAGGTATCCAACCCCCCCCCCCCCCCCGCCACGGAAGGAAATCCTGGAGAGCCGGGAGAAAACAGCAGCGATTTGAAAACAAGAGCATCAGGACGTCACGCCAGCAGATTCCCAGCTCGAGGTTTTCCCCCTCAAATCCAGCTATTTGCACGTGGAGAATTCTCCTTTGAGAGCAACGGGAGCTCTGTTGCTTCTCTCCTCACGGGAATACACACCGGGATCAAACCAGCACCGGGAAAACCCATTTGCAGAGCACCTGCTCCAGCCACATTCCCAAAAGCCGCATGCCAACAACCACGTGCCTTCAGACCGAAAATCTGACGACAGGAAAGGAACCTCTTCCCACGGAGAGACCCGAAATACCACGCACAGTCACACAACCCCTGCACAAAGGGTGAGTCTGTCATGCCTGACTTACACTCCCAGCTGGGAATTCCCCATCCCTGCCACCCTCTTCCCCCAAAGGCAGGACTGAGCCTCTTCCTGCAGCACAACCTAACCAACTCACCCTTGCTCCTCTCCTTCCCATCCCCAAAAGCATCTTCCTGGATATGCCAAAGCTGGCACTGCAACCCCTGTTTCCCTTCCACCCCAGACCATCCCGTCGCTGCTTTTGCCTCATTTCTCCCCAGAAAAACGGCTTTGGAGGCAGCAGGATGAACCGTCAGAAAGACAGCACAGACCAAAGCATCATTTCCCAAAACCTCCACAGCAACAGCTCTTCCTTACACAACCCAAGGCTCTCCCAAGGGCTGCCTCCACCTTTATTTGCCCTCTTTTAAACCTTGGGGGAAGGTTTTGTGAGATGTAGAGAGGGACTTTTGAGGCAGAGCATGAGTTTGCCGTGCAGGAGCAGCCTTGGAGCAATTCCCCCCTGCCCATGGGAGAGGCTAGGAGCATCCTGCTCGCAGGAAACGCCTGTTTATTTTAATCAAAATAATAATTACTATTATTGCTTGTGCTTCCGAGAGAAACTCTCCACCTTGCAGCCTCTGCTCACAACAGATAAGATCAGTGGGTAAAAGCACAACAAAAATATCCCCTTTGCTTCCTTCCGAAGGGACTGACCCACTTCCATGTGGAAAACTTCACAGCACATGTCCAGCTGGGCACTGCCAAGGCACAGGGATTAAGCAGTAGGTGTGCAGGGCAAAGCCATGGATATTCCCCAATGAGAGCTGCATGGGAAGCCACAGCCTGGTAGATGCAGGCCTGGATAGGGACAAAACAGCTCTGTAGATCCATGTTCCCCGCTTAATCCGTCCAGGAGTACCCAGGGGTCCCGGCTCAACAGCACTGAGGATTTTCCATTTGCTTATAGTTGTTTAGGATGATGCCCCTAGCAACACTCACAGAGCAAAGGCTCCTATGAAACAGCTGATGAAAGTGCAGGAATTTGGAAAAAAAAAAAATAAACCAGGGAAAACTTCAATTTCTTCCCAAAAGAAAGAAACCGAAGCCTTGGCTCTCCCAGTGAGGAATTCCGGGAGCATCCCTGCCCCGCCGTGCCAGGGCGAGGTTGTGAAACTTGAATTAAGCTGTAATTACTGCAGTAATGTCACAAAATCTCTCCTAAGGGCACTAAGCAGCCAGAGCCACAGCCCGGAGCCAGGAGGCAGCAAAAACACCACCAAGCAAAAGAGACGGTGCGTAGATCCCAGAAAGCTTAGAGCCAGTGTTTGTTATCCCGCCGTACCCAGGTGGAAGCTAAAAGGTGGAAGTTCAAAGGTTTCCTCCGATTAAAGGAAATTCATCAGGAGAAGGGAATGCTGGAGACGCAGGCAGCTCCCGCGGGCAGGTTTTCCCTGCTGGAGAGGCTTCACCTGGCAAAGCCGCCGGTAAAAAACACGCCCCCGGCCGCTTCCCAGCGGGATTTCGGGATGCACGACCCCAGCACCTCCGCCGATGAGAGAGCCGGCAGCGCCGCAGGAGCCAGGAGCCACTTGCTTAGCAAAACAGCCGAGAACGAGCGAGCCCCGAGTAGGAAGCTGGACTCAACAACTCTGTCCCCTCCTCCCCTGGCAGCGACTGACCGAGCCCGGAAAAGAATAAACATCATAGTAATAAAAACCCCGGCGCTGGACGCGCGCGAGTTTCCCCGGCGCTGTGTTTGTTCAGCGGGCCCGGCCAGCTTCCACAGGGCTCCCGGGAGAGCCTCCCAAATTTCACAGGGTGGGATGCGGGAGGTGCTGCTGCTGCTGCAGGTGCCTCGTGCTGCTACCCGCGTTCTGCATCATTCCAAGGGAAGCCGAGGCAAGGAGCAGCAGCACCAGCCCCGTGCTGGCACTGTGCGCTCACGGCTTCGCTCCTTTTGCACTCGCACCTGCACACAAACCCCCGGCACTTCTCACGCCCACACGAGAAATCCGTATTTTCCGCGGTTCTGGGGAAAGCCCAGCCAAGTGAAGGAGGGGAAGGCGAGGAAAGCCCAGCCAGGTGAAAGAAGAACGGTGGGAAAACCTCTCCGGCACTTTCTACCTTCACACCGCGTATTCACCCTCCACACATCTCCCCCGGCGCTTCCCCTTCAAACACCCCCACGAGAGCCCGCGTTCTCCAGGTTTCTGAGGAAAGCCCCCAGCCCCAGGTGAGGAGGGGGAGCGAGGGAAGTCGAGCCCGAGGAGGAGGAGGAGGAAGGAGGAGAAGGATTGGGGAGCCGCGCCCCAGAGCTTACCCATGGCGCTGAGGCAGTGGCTGAGCGCCTGGCAGGGCGGGCTGGGGGTCTGCGTGGCCTTGTCGCAGCCCAGGGCGGGCGCGGGGCTGCGCTCGGCTTCGAACGAGAAGTACCCGCTGGAGGAGCGCGGCAGCAGCGGCGACCTCCGCACGAAGATGAAAAGCGGCGAGCGGGTGGCGAAGGGGCCGGGGCTGGCGGGCGGGCCCCGCGCCGCGGACACCGCGCCGGCCCCGGGCAGGGCGGCGGGAGCGCCGGGGCGTAGCTGCGCGCCGGGGCCCGGCCCCTCTGCCGCCGGCAGCCGCCCGCCCTCGCCGTCGCGTCGCGCTTTCACCTCGGGGGGCTGCTTGGCCATCGGGGCTGCCTGCGGGGAGCGGAGCGCGGTCAGCGGCCGAGCGCGCCGGGGCCGGCCCGGCCCGGCCCTCGCCGCCACCCCCCCACCCCACCCCACTCCTCCCCGCCGCCCTCATTGTTCTGCCCAGCGCTCCCCCGCCCCGGCCCGAGCCCCCGCTCCGCGCCCCCGACCCCACTCACGGTGCTGCCGCCGCTGGAGCAGCCCCGGCCGCGGCTGCGCTGGGGTGTGCGCGGGAGCGGCCCCGCTCCCCTCCGTGTTTACAGCCCCGGCACCGCCCCGGCCCAGGCGCCGCCCAGGCCGCTGCCGCCGGCGGAGCATTGGGGACGGACGGATGTGGCCCGGTCTAGCAAACACACGCTGACGCGCGGTACAGCCTTTCACTTAAACACAGAGCCCAGAGCGCGTTGTGCTCATCCCTTCACCCTTCTCACCCCTTATACCCACAACCCAAAACCCCCGGGGTCCCTGCACGCACGCCCTGTGCTGCGGCTGCGCCCCTGTGTGTGCGCACACCTCGCCCCCCTGTGCCACCTTGTACACCCCTGCTGCCAGTGTCCCCAGTGTCCCGGCTCACTGTCCCCCTCCTCAGCCAAGGCAGGGATGGTCCCACACGCTGCTGGAGCATCGCTGGCTGCTCCGGCTCTCTTCCCATTGCCTTCATGCCACTCCAACAGGAGGGGAAGGAAAAGTGTCTGCGGGTGTTCGAGTGGGCAAAAATAACTAGGGAAATTTGTTAGGAAAAGACATCAGGGAAAAATCTTAAGACAGGGACCAGCAACAGAAGGCCATCACCTTTCTTCACACCAGGAAAGCAAGGGAAAAGCAGGGCTGAAAAATCAGGCTGGCTCCTCTTTTCCCAGCCCTGCAGCAGAGGTACCCACAGCACAGAGCTCCACCAGGCCCCGCTTCCCTCACACATCCTTTGGATCCAAGAGCCACCCGAGGCTTTTCCCCTTGGCTGAGGCCTGCAGAGCATCCTGTGGTGGTGGGGCAGAGGAAGGAGGACACTCTGGAGGCACCAGGGCTGCCGGGACACGGGGCCAGCCAGCAGATGTTCAGTCTATTTTCTCCTCCTGGCTCATCTTGGTTTCTGCGTGGGCGGCTCACACGAGCACAAAGGGGATGGGGAACAGCCTGGATCCAACCTTGAGCTGCCCCTTCTCCTCCTGCCCTCGGGTTTTTGGAGAGCCAGGACAGGCACTAAGTGCATTTTCCCACTGTGAATCACGGCTTCAGCCTCCTGGAAGAAATCCGTTTCGACGTTATCCTCGTTCCTCTTGTCGTGAGCCATAGCAGAGGAATTTGCATTGAAGCCAGTACCAAAGGTCCTTCATTTTTGGCACTGTGGGCACGCAGTAAGAGAGGGGGAGCTAAACCTGTCCCTCAAGGCTGCCTCAGGCCCTGGGAATGCCTCATCCCAAAAGCGATGCCCCCAAAGCACCCACCAGCATCTGTGTGCAGAGAGCTTCCCCTATCCCACATGGAAATGAGGAGGGAGGAAGGAAAGGGATGGAGGAGGATGATGGGGATCCCATGCTGCTATAGCACTCCAGCAGTGGCATCTCCCACCCAGCCTTCCCTCTGTGCCATCACAGAATCACTCATCTCGGAAAAGACCTCCCAGATTATGGAGGCCAGTCCAATCCCAGCAGGGAATTGTCCCTGCCACTGGAGATTGGAGTAAAGGAGACGGGGCCTGGCTGGAGGGAACTGACTCCTCACAATGCCATGGAAACCCCCAGGGAAAACCACCCCCAACCTCTCCTCCCCACCCAGCAGGTGCTCACCAAGTTCAGTCTGACCTGAACAAAGCACTAACGGAAAAATATGACACCTTGCTCTCCTTCTCCTCCAACCACAGTGATAAATGCTACTTCACTGTGCCAGATAAAATCTGTTGCCAGATAAAATCAGGACTGAGCCTCAAGCACAAGGCTTTGTCTGAGCTAGGCTTGGAGGCTGACCTTTACAGTGCTCCTGATTTCAAACACCAACCCCAAATCAAACCCTTTGTCACCAGCGTGGGGGTGCTTGAACAGCAAAGGTTGGATGGAGATATAAGAACAGGTGGGTTTTGTTAAATGTACATTTTAGTTAAAGAAAACCCCAAACCCTCTCTGGGGGGGGTTTGTCATCTGGGGGGATGTCACTACTCTCCACACACACACACACCACAGTGATGTGGTGATGAATCAAGTGACAAGAATGGCTCCGTTGTGACCTGAGTAGTCCCTGGGCTGGGCAGGGGGTGGCACTCGGATTTCCTGCTGCCACCCGTGAATTTGGGACCTATTAATGTATATTTCAAACTATTAATTGTTCCTAATGGGGCAGTGATAGTGCTGTGGGTGACCCCAAAGAGGGGTGGAGCAGGACTGCTGCTTTGTTAACATGCGCCAAATTACTTCAACAACCTCACACTTTATCCTTGTTAATGCCTTCAAAGCCATAATTAATAAATTTGGCCAGGAATTGCAGGGAGAAAGGGCTGAGTGGTCCATCACCAGCGAGGGATGGAGGTGTTGAGGGAGAGCCCCAGACCCTGGGGGGGGGGCAGCTCGATGGCAGAGGGTGAAAAATGAGTAAACCTGGGTTTTCTGCAGAATAAAAGGCAGAGGCACTCACCCACACACCAGGAAATCTCTCTTCTCCGTGTGGGTGGTGGAGGCCCCAAGATGAGTTATCTCTAAAGGGCGACTCTGGGGATACCTCAAGATCTTCAGCGGCATGGAGCCGGTGAGGAAATATCACCCTGTCAGCTGGGCCCTGGGCTTCATCCTGGCTTTTTTAACAGCTTCCTTTAAATCAACAACAGCAGAACCTGCACCCCACCTCACCACTCCACCAGTCCATTTTTACCCCTCTCGTGGTTTTAACCTTCCTCCTCCCTGCTTCCCATGGGATGATGGTGGGAGGGGGGTAGGAGCAGGCGGCTGGGACAGGGGTTCTTTTTAAGGGTGTTTGATGTAAAATAACAGCATTTATTAAGGGCAAAGCTGCAGCTAAAAGCTCCATTGTGCTTATAAATGCTCTCAAAAGTGCTCTTCCACATATCCCTCTGCATTATATGAGGAGCTAAAAATATATAATTCACAATATAGATTTAAAAACTAAAGCCTGGCAGAGATTTTGGCCTGGCCAAAGAACAGCTGACTCTGGCTCAGCTTGTAAAAAAAATGCAACTAAAAGGAGAAAGGGAACAAAAAAAGCCACCCCCACCGTGCAGTGTTTGTTTCCACCAGCTCTGAGGTTGCTCCAGCTGATCTCCCTCCTGGTGCAACTGGACCCAGCTGAGTCAGGCATCAGCTAGCTCAGATCAAAGCCCAAGGCTTTTCCCGTACCAGGGGAAGCTGGCTGCTTCCAAGGGGAATCCCAGAGGTATTGCCAGCAGGGCAGGGAGAGGAGTCCCAGCTGCAAGGACAGCAAGCCCAAGGAGAACCAAGACATCCCAGCTCTTCCTGAGCATCCCAGGCTGCACCAGGCTCACCATGGTTTTCTAGCTAAACAATTTAAGCAGAGGAAAAACACCCCTGAAACAGAAGCAGGAGGAAGGAGAATAGGAAAGGCTGTTGTCTCCCTCCTGTGGGGAGATGCAAAAATCAAATTAATGCCCTCTCTTCCCTTGGGGAGGCTGTGCTGCTAAAATATTCCTTTTAAAGGAACACTTCTTTTTCCCTCAAAATTCTGCCATTACAGGCAAACAAGATACATTTGTCTTGTGGGTTTCCCCTGAGCTTGAATAATGATGGGGGGAAGGGGGTGGGTTCAGTCCTGTCCAACTTCAATCTGACCTGCAAACCTCCATTTCCTCCATCCTAGAAATTCCTAAGGACAAGTAGAGCAGGAAGAGCCCAGTCCAAGCACACCCATTGCCTCCCAAACCAATTATCAACTCAACTTAGCATATTTCCCCCCCATCCCCCAAAAAGCACAGAAAGATGCAAGCCATCACTGCTGAAGTCAACCCCAAACCCGTTTATTATTTAAAAGAGAGTTATTACCAAAAAAAAAAAGTTCCACATCCAAAAAATGCCCAAGTCCTTGGAAACTGTGCAAACTCAGCCCTTATTTCCGTGAGCGTTTGTGCTCGATGAGCAGCACAACAAGTCTGTTCCGAAGGAACTTGATTTCCTTCATGTAGGACCTGCAGAATAAATCCCTGAGCTTCTGGCTCAGAGCCCCGAGGGAAGGCAGCTTGTGGCAGCTGGGAATGTTCAGCAAGCTCTCAAAGAACTCTTTCCACAGCTCAGCATTGGCAAGCCTGCAAAAAGGGACAAAAAAAAAAAAGCATCAAAAAAGCACCAAATCCAGCTGTTAAAATACTGATTTTTACTCCACTCCCAGCTAGCAAAGCTGTGACAGAACCTGACCTCAGCAATGTGGTACTAATGTGGGTTTCTAGGAAATCTAGGCAAAGATCTGGGGGATATTTTGGACACCCACCTCCTGAAGGTTCCCTCAGGTTTCCAGACCCCGTTGTCATCCTTGAGGCGCATGTAGGTCCCAAAGAGCATGCAATACACAGTGGCTGCAATCCCAAAGTAGTCTGTCTGAACCAAAACCACACCAGTTTTGTGTCAAAAACACACCCAGAGCACTGGAAATGAGCTGAAAACAGCCCACGGAGGGGGAGAGGCCACAACTGTGGTAGAGTCCAATTTTACCAGAATTGGTGTGCAGGAAGCACCAAGATTCCAGGCTGTCCCTTACCTGGTAGTTCCATGGTTTATTTGTCAGCATTTCCACGCACTGGAATCCAGATGTTTCACACCTGGCAGTGAAGGCTGTTCCCTCAGGGAAGAGCTTCATGTCAATGCTCTGGCCCAGGTCAATGAGGGTCAGGCCATGGCAGAGCCCATCAATGTCACACGTGTCGTTGTCCAGGAACCTTCAACCAACGACAAGAGACAACCCCCTCAGTGTCCCCAGGCTCCCTTATGGTGACATCTGGAGACAACAGGAGACACTTGCCTTTCTCCCAGGATGAAATTGTCTGGTTTGATGTCCCCGTGGATGATTTTGCAGCTGTGCAGCTCCTCCACCATGTGAAGGATTTTGACAGCAAAGTAAACGACAAGGGCTTGGGGCATCACCTTCTCTGGGAGTTTCTTGTAAATGTTGATGGCATTCTGGAAGCCAGAGACACACACAGAGCATGGATTAAGGAACAGCATATTCCCAAGGAAGGTGAATTAAGTGGAAGAAATGCTCCAGAGCAGGAGTTGGTGGCACTCACAAGCAGCGTTCCATAGTTGTGGAGCTCTCCCACCAAAATGCTGCCGTTGGGGAAGAAATGGGCGGAATAGAAGTGGATGTAGAGGTGGCGCACGCTGGGGCTCAGCCTCTCCAGCAGCTGGGTTGCAATGTAGAACTCCCAAGGGTTGGCAGGTTTCTGGACCTGGAAGAAAGAAGGGGATTTTTCTGGGAAAAGCTGGAGTTCCTCTCAGGTTGGGTTTTGTTGTTGGTTTTTAACAGCAGATCAGGCATCATCCCTCTTGAACTCGTCCTAGAATGGTTTGGCTTGGGAGGGGAACTGGATCACCTCTCAGTTCATCTTTCATCCCCTGCCATAGGACACTTTCCACTATCCCTAGGTTGCTCCAAGCCCTGCCCAGCCTGGCCTTAGACACTTCCAGGGATCCAGGGGCAGCCACAGCTTCTCTGAGCACCCTGTGCCAGGGCCTGCCCACCCTCCCAGTGATTAACCTCAGCTGAGAAACTCCATGATTAATCCTCTCAAATCAAGACTTCAATCCCACACACTCCTTGTGAATCCCGGATGCTCCAAAGAGAGCATAAGCCATCCTTCTGTCCTGAAAAAGGTTCACTTCAGGGGATAAAGAGAGGCTTTAGCTTTCCCTGAAGGACTAAACGTTGGAGGGAAGGTCCACAAAAAGGTGCCAGAGGCAGATCTGACATGGAAAGCCAAGGATGCATGTGAATCCACCCAGGGGAGGGTCAGACTCAAGAACTATTCCAACACCACTGACCTTGAATATCACTTTCTGATTATTCCGAGGATTACTGGCATCCAGGATGGAAGCTTGGTAGACTTGAGCAAAAGCTCCTTCTCCAACCAAGCAGTCCACATGGAATGAGCTGGGACCTTTAAAAGATTAACATTAAATCCTGCTTGCCAACTCCACAGAGGAAAAACAGGATAAAAAAAAAAAAAGATGAAAGCACCAGCCCATAAGAATTATTAAATCCTAGATCAAATCTTTCCCTACAAATCTCTTCCTGGAGAGAGCAAGAAAGAGCAGGAGTGCTGGACATGCCACACACTCGACCCCAGTGTTTCTATTTTTTGCCTGACCCCCTGGAAGCAGTCAAATTCCAAAGGGCATGCCCTGAAAAGTAAACACTGATGTTTAAGTCCCACAGGGATGTTGCAATCCCCGTCCTACAGCTTTTGTTGACACGGGCCCACTGCTGTTCCACACAAAGCTGGAGAGCTGTGGCCCAGTTTACAGGGAAAACTAGGAAAAATGCCTCATCCAAAAGGCTCATGCTACAAAAGACAAACAAACCAATCCCAGGCCTAATTCCCAACCTGAGGTCGAGATAATCTGGAGATACACACACAAGGAAGCTGAATTCCCACACACTCCCGAGAAGGTTTTCCTAAGAAAAGTCTCAAGAAATGCTTGGCAACTATAAGTTTGAAGGAGATCTTACCCAGTGAGAGTTCAGCCTTCAGTTTGATGAATGGAAGAGGAGATTTCCACTCAAAGTAGTTGGCGCAGGTGTGCAGCGGTTTCGGAAGCTCCGACAAGAATTTGCCAATTAATTTCTTGTCCCAAGGGTTCTCAACAAGGACTTTGCAGAAAAAAAGTGAAGCGTTTAAGCTCTGGGTGTCATTCCAAGGAGGTAACACAAGCTTGGGCTTGAACGAGCATCACTAATTTAAAACCAAAAACCCCAGGAGGGATAAGGATATGAGAAGCATTCCTTGATTTTGATACTCCAGCTTTTGCAGCCACCCAGAAATCCAGAGTTCCCCCAAAGAGTTGGAGCCTCAGCGAGCCCAGAACCTGTCAGGATTCCAAGTATTCCATGGCAATGTGCAATCCAGGTACAGCCCACATTCATCCCTCACAGTAAACAGGGAATTGCTCCCTGCAGTGCACAAAGCACTGCCCTTGGAATCCAGGGAAGGAAAACAGGGAATGCTGTGTACCTGCAGGTCTCCCGCTCTGGGTTGTCCTGTCCTGCCCAGCTCCACACAGTGTCTCCTGGGCAATCCTATCCACCCCAAAGGAGGAGGAATGTCCAGCTCTGCTTTGAGCTGTCTGCTCATGCAGTCGTTGGGAAGCAGCTGCAGCAATTCCCTGGATTCCAGTCCCTTGTTTCAGGATGTTACCATGAAGCCCTCTCTTCTCTGGGACCTGTTCGAGAACAGGGCTAAAGATTTAAACAAAGTATTATTAATAGTGTTATAATAGTACTGTATTATTAACCTCCTGCCTTGGTGGTTTGTCACCCTCAGGAAGCAAAAACCTGTCAAATGCCACCATGGAGGTGAATAGAATGGAGTTTTCTTAGGAAAATTAGATTTGGTCAAGTCACTTTACCCATACCCCAGTAATTCTCAAGTTCACCAAGAGAAGAAAAGAGTGGATTTTTGGCCTGTCAATTTTTCATTTCAACAGGGCAAAACTTAAATCTTGGAAGGGTTTTTGGGCCATGGTCACCAAACTCAGGTCCTTTTACCCCCCAGAGTGCTGGGATGAGTGTCAGGCAGAGCCAGGCTGAATGCAACAGAAAATCTTGGGAAATTTGCATTGGAACAGCATACCTTAACTTCTTGGACTTCGGCTCCCTGTGCAGTTCTGCAGAGAATTCCAAATCCATTTGAGGCAAATTTTCCTTACAGACTGAACAAAGGGAGCAAGAACAAGAGCAAATCAATGTTTGTTTCCCCAAAAGCAGGAATATTTGGAGCATTCTCACCCAGCAGCTCTGAAAGCTGCTGTCACAAAACCCAGAGCTTTACAGAGCCTCATTTCAAATATTCCAGTTAAAATAACAGCTGGATTTCTCCACGGAAGATTCCAAGACTTAAAGAGGGGCAGGAAGCATAAAGGTGCTCCCAGATGGGATTCAGCCAATGTTTGGATATTCCCAACCCCTTGGAATGGTTCACAGCAGCAGCTGGGCACAAAGCCTCTCCTGTCCCTCTTCTTATCCCAATTAAAAACCCTTAGAGAGCTGATGAGCTGCTGTTCCACAAGCAATGTGGACTCAGGAGTGGCAGCAGTGGGAGCCACACCTGGATGGGATTTGGGCAGAAATGGAGTCATGAGGCACCAAATTCAATGTTTTCCACTTGAAATATTCTTTATTTTACCTCTTGCTTCCAAAGGGGGCTGGGAGGGAGCTGCCAGGTGATTGAAGGGTGTGGACATGAGCTGGGCAGCTCGGGCAAAATCCCTGGTGTTGTCTGGACTGGGAGCCAGGGCTTTGTTGCTGCAGGGGCCATTCCACACAGTGTAATCATCCCGCAGGAATTCCGTGCTCCCCATTTCTTCCTAGGCAGGAAAAAAATAAATATCCAGGTTTAAAATTAAACCAGCAAAATGATACTGAAATAAAAACAAAATCCCACGTTTTCATAGTTTTAGACTAGGTCTGAATGTTGGCAGTAATTAAGGCCATGGCAAAATGCCAGACCACTAGAAATTGCTATGAGAGCCTGGAAAAGCCAATCCCATGAGAAGGGATCTGTTCTATCCAAGTTTTATCCTTCTCCTTGGCTATGGAAGCTGCAAGGTGGCTGCTGCAAGATGAAATCTTCCCCCAAACTGATGCCAACTCCACACATTTGAGAGGAGGAGTTCTCCAAGTCTCTGTCAATCAGCAATCAAAAAAAGCTCATGTCACGTGCAGGAAATGGGAGAAGGCATCCAGCCTTCAGCTGGGCATCATTCCTAGGACTATTGTGGGACTGGGACAGAGCAGAAGTGAATCCACCCACTCTGGTAACCCTCCTAAGTACATAACCCACTTCCAAGGCTAATCCCTGCAGGATCACCACTCACTTCTGCTGCACAGTCAGTCAAGGGATGCTCTCCAAAAGTTCTGGGCTCTTCTGGCTTCTTCCTCTGCTGTGGGATCCTGAAAAGCGATCCAAAAAGTTTAGAACAGCTTTTCCCCCCAAGAGCTTTTCCAGGCACGCTGGTCACAAAGGTTGGTTTGTTTTAACTTGAACTTTTAATTTTACTTTAAGAGTCCCATTTGCAGCAATTCATAGAAGCTGCAGCAGCTCAGAATTATCCCCAAATCCTCCAGACAGTGAAGTCTCCCAAGCACTGTCCAAACAGGGAAGTTGTGCAATCCCAGAGCAGCAACTCCTGCTTTACTCATGCCATTCCAGGCAGCTGCCACAGCAAAGTCCCATGGAATGGGATCCATTTCTTATGTGATTTTTAAAGAGCTGAGCTCAGCTGCTCCTGTTGCCCTCCTCACCCGCCATTCTCCTTCTCCTCCTCATCCTCAAAGATGGCAAATGCAGGAGTGACAGGGACAGCAATCTTAGTTTTCAAACATCCACCAGGCTCTGAAAATTAAAAGATAATCCCTGTTATCTTCACCCAATAAAGATTATTTACACAGCCACGTGATGCTCAGGGCTCCATCCAACTGCACCTGCAGAATTCCCACTCCAATCACCTTTCCTACAACCTCTTAGAAAGAAGGTTTTTCCAGCCCAACCCCAGAGGTGAAATCTCTCTGCTCACTCTTGCAAAGCCTCTGGGTTTCAAACTGGCTCAACTCTTCCACTGGTGGGAGGTGCCAATGGGAAATAAAAGATGGAATTCCAAGGGCTGAGAAAATAAAGAGCACACACCACTTTTTCTGCAAAAGGCTTCAAATTGTTCCTCACTGTCTTCCAGGAGAGATGGCTCAGGCAAGAAGGGTGTTTGGAACATATCCATGAGAACACCTAAGAAAAAAATAAAAAATAATGGGATAAATAATAAAGGAATAACAGTCCCAGAAGAAGAAATGTTTAGAGGTTCCTCCATTGTGTAATAGCCAAATCAAATGCCAATTAACTCTAATAATCTTAAATGCTAATTAATAAAATTCTTGTCACTTACCAGCAGTCAGTAGCCAATTATTCCTCCTCTTTGCATTTAAACACCTCAGACAATTGATCAGACACAGGAAGGGCCAATTTGGCTAACACCCTTGGTCACAGCCTTTTTTATTCCCTACCCATGGGGAGATTCCAAGTTTCCTAAGAGAGCAAGTTCTTTCATTTCTCAGATTTTTGGAAAACTTAGACGTTTGTAAGACTAATGAATGCCACAAGCTTTTTAGGTTTATTTCTTTCATTTTTATTCAGCTCAGCATCAAGCAGAGCTGACTGTGAACTTCCGAATTAATGTGGTTTAGGTTTTCACCTCCCAAACAGGATTCCCTGCAAAAGCAGCTCAGACAACACACTCCCAAAGAAGCCTGGCAGTGATTTATCCAGTAATTGATGGGATGTGGCTGCTGGGATGTTGTTAAAACATCCATTTCTGGTCACCCAGGGGTTTTGGGTCACCCAGACAATCCCAACAGACAATGAATGATTTTATGCTGTTTTCCTCTTTGAATGGTGCACATGCCCATCCCTGATTGAAAAAGCTCCACTAACTTTTCCAGGGAAGATCCCACAGACTCCAGGGGAAGGAAAACTTCATTCCAGACCTTACCCAAGGCTTCCTTTGTGTGGACTGTGGGTGATGGCTGCACCTTGAAGGGCGTTGTCATCCACATTGCTCCTCCCAGTGAGGTGTTGGGGGTGGCTTGGGAAGCATTTCCACAGGCAAAGGAGGAATTCCCAACTCTGGAGACTGGAAAACAACATCAAGATGATTCCTGACAGAGCCTGGGATTGTTTATGAGCATTCCAGCAAAATGTCACTGAGGGAAGTAAATATAAGGAGCAGCAGTGACGCAGAATTTGGGGAAAGATTTTTTTGGCTTGTTCAGAAATTTGCATGGCAGACTCCCAAGGGAGGCTGCCCTGGAGGACAAGAGGGACCTGGGACAGCTGGGTGGCTTCCAAGGAATGGATCTGCAATTCCCAGGAATGTTCTGTCCCCACACAGAAAGTAAAGCAGGAAGCCAGCAAGGACAAGCAGCGATTCCCAACCATGCTCCAAAGGGAACTGCTCAGAACACAGGGTCCACATTCCATGGAAGGGATAGAGAGACCCTGCACAGACAGGCAGGGGTGGAGGCTGGGAAGTCAAGAAGCTTTGCCAGGGCTGGAGCTGGTGTCCACAATCAGTTAATGATTCCCAGCTGGGAGCAGCCACATCAATGGTATCAGTCTCCATGCAAAGGTTCCTTACCTTCCTTCACATCCACAGCAGGAGTTAATCCAGTGGATCCCTTGTTAGGGGACCTTCAGAAGGAAGAGTCACAGCATTACCTTGGAATAAAAGCCATTTAAATCCTATTTCAATCCCTGTTTCAATGAAGGGAGATGTCCTTTAACAAAGATCACCCTGGAAAGTTTCTCCTACAGCTGTCAATAACCTGGGAGGCAGAAGAGTCCTTTAAAAAAGGTTAAAATGCATTAAAAGCTCCCCTTGGACACAGTTTGCCTCCAAGGAACTCCAGAACATGAGTGAATAACTGTTCCCACCTTGGCCAAGCCCACTGAGCCACCCTTGCTTTGCCAGCCTGGGTTTCTCCTTCTGCCCCCTTATTTTGTGGCCAAGTCCCACAGCAAAAGTACAGGGGAAAAAAATCAGCACTTTTTAATTTTTCTCTGGAGACCTTGGAGTAGGATCTACAGATTTGACCTAGGTTTAATAAACAGCAGTTTCAGGTCAGGTTTTTGTTTTTTTTTTTTCCCCCCAGTTGGGGAAGAAAGGCTTATTTTTCGCTAACTCTCAGTGTGCACCCTGAGGACACAACTGCAGAGGAGTTCACACTCACAGTTCTCCCGTGTTCCGAGGCAGAGCTGGGTTGGGATGAGCCCGTTCCTGAGCTGAAGCAGCACTGAAAGGAGGGTGCAGCTCCCCAAGCTCTGCCTGAGCTCCAGCTAGGTCCTTCTCCTCCTGTACTTCCCAGGGAGAGGCTGCTGGGACATGGTCACCGAGGGGCTTCGCTGGCTGCAGCCTGGGAGCAGCCACTGGTGGTGCTTGGAGTTGGGGCTGCTCAGGCACCAGAGCTTGGCATTCTGGCACATCCAGCCCTGGAGCAGGTGCCATCCAGTTTCCTGGGATGTGAGATGAGCTGGGCCTCACAGGTGGGGGCACCTTTAGGGATAAGAAGGGTTCTGTGACACCCAGCTTCCCCCCACTTAATGCAGACATTCCCATTTTCTCTACCAGCTTCACGAGACCAGAGTGTAACAGAACCTTAAGGCTCCCCTGCCAAGTACAGCCATTCCCATTTTTCCTGTTAGTTCCACGTGCCCAGAACCCAAGAGGACTTCCAGCTGAATCTCAGACTAAATTGTGGAGAGGCAAAAACCTTCCAAATCCAGGTATTGCAAGTTGTGCCAGGTTTCCACACTGGTATTGCGGCCTCAGCCTCCAGACTGGGTTAGCAACCAACCCTGGTTCCTACAGCATGGCTGGGTTTTGTAGGATAAGCCCAGGCAGAGCATTCCTGTCTATGCCAGGACCCACTCACAACCTTCTGGTTTGGCTCAGCTGCTGGTTCCAGTCTTGTTTCCTCCAGACTTCTGGAGAGCTGCGTGAGCTGGTCCAACTTCTGCTGCAGGGCTTGGAGTTCCAGCACTGCCGACTCCTTTTTCCTCATGGAGTCTTTCTTCTCCTCCTCTAAGGATTAAAGAATGACATTAAATGAATAGATATGGTCTGGATGCCATACTGATGGCTCACTGTGCGCCTATCTCCTCAGCAGAGACACCACTAACTGTGGCACTGAAAAGAGGAGCCCAAGGGATGAGCTTAACCAGGAAACAGCCACTTGGAGAGCTGGAAAAAAGGAGGATACCCAGTGCCTGCTGCCTCCTGAGGAGCTCGTATTTCCTGAAGTATCTCTTGGCCCTCAGCTCCTCAAAAGACAGCTCAGAGCCCTGGCACAGGAGCAGGTTCTTGTCGTACATGGGGACCTGCTCCCAGCTTGCGGTGCCCGGCAGCAGCTTCGGCACCACCTCAGACTTGGAGATATAAGTCACGTAGTTCCTGTGAGGGAAAAGGAAAAAAAAAGGGCCATGGCTGGGGGATTTATCCCAGGAGGAAGCTCCTTTTCCCACAGTGGGACTATAAAAGCACCACCCAACCACTTACACTTCTTTTCCAGCAGCACAGCATTGAGAATCAGCAGCATCTAGACCCTACAAGAGGGAAATAAAACATCAAAAAAATTGATATCAAATGAAATTCAATCAGCACAGCTGGCACAAAATCCACTGCTAATGTTATCCCTGATTCTAGGAATGCGTCAGGCCACTGAGTATGTCCCAGTGCTTCCCAGATGAGACATTCCCATGGAGATACGATGCTTGTAGCAGGAAAACAGCAGCAATATCATCCCAGGATCAGTTTTGAGACACACCAGATACTCTCTGGTCACTCTTACCCTTTTTCAGCCAACCTAAACTCTACATGAATCATCTTTCCCAAACAAGTCATCATTTACCTGACTTTTGCAGGGATTGGGACTTGAAACACCTTTTGGAGGACCCATTTGATTTGCAGCATGGGAAGTCTGAAGTGGTTTTACAACAGGAGCATCTGGCACAGAAAAATATAATGTAAGTATTTTCTACTCATTAATGAGTAAAAATCGTTTGCTCCTTTGTGAATTTTGATTAGCTTAAAGCACTGGCAAAATTAATAACTTGGTTCGAATACACCGCCCTTAAGAATTTTTCAAGTACAGAAGGAAAATAAAGCGGTTTCTACAAGGAATTGTTTTTTTTTTTTCAGTGACAAAACTCACTCATTGAGGTAAAAATACTCCTTTAGTGGAACAACAGATCAAACAGGACTCTCCATCCTCACCTTGCAAAGGAAGATTCCGAGGATCATAACTCTGCAGAGAGCTAAATTGTAAAAAAACCCCTCAGTTATTACCATGAAATTACCTGTCCGTCACCCTTCCCCACAATCTTGGATTTCCCTGTTCAATCATGCTACGAAACGTAACACTGAAAAGCATATTTTTTTTCTGTATATAGACATTTCCACAGCTGCAAAACTAAAAAAAAAAAAACCTTCAAAAAGCAGCAGGAGAACAGAAACAGGAATTTGTTTAATGCTTGACATTACATTTTACTTCTGTTTTTTTGCATTGTGCTGCCCAGAATTAAATGCTTAACTCCAAGACTCAGCTCAAGGATTTGCTTCACTCTGGGATATATTTTTCTTTTTAAACATACGTCCCAAAACACCCAATAAACATTCAACAGCAAAGAAACATTGTTAAGCTTAAACCTCCCTTTACCAAAAACCAGCAGGGAAAAAATAATCAAATCACATGCTAGCTGTAGTTAATTATGAGCACTGAGTAAAAGAGTAGAAGAGGCTCTGGAGTTACCAGTGGAGCTGCTGCAGGTTTTCCCGGGGCTGTGCCTGGTTGAGAAGCCCTTTTTGGAGCACATCTCCTGCTCCCTGCACGTTGCCTTCCTTCAGCAGCAGCTGAGCCCAGGCCAGGTAGAAATCCGAGGTGGTGGCTCCGATTCCCTGGCCATGCAGGTACTCAAAGTACTGGCAAGGGGAAGAGATGAACTCTGCCTGCAAGACACAAATGTGCCAAGCCGAAAAAAAAAAAAAAAAAAAACCAACCCAAAACCAGGGGTTTTTTTCTTCTTTGTTTTTGGTTCTTTCTTAGTTATCATAATAGGAAAGCATCATTTTCTAAGGATGAGTGAAACTAAGGCAAATCTCTGCGAGCTACCCAGCTTGAAAAAACACACTTGCTGCTTTTTTCCCCACCCCCCGATTCCCCCTATTCTGCAGAGGACCAGAATTCCTGAGGCCTCCCGCTCCTCCCAAAGCTCTCCGCATTCCCAGAAGCGAACAAACCAGGACCATTTGATCCCCAGAAAAAAACAAAAAACAAAAAAAAACCCAAACAAACCACGCACCAGCTTGATGCAGTAGCTCACAAACCGCGGGTCCTGGTGGTACCTCTTGTCGCCCACGAACACCTTCACCACCTCTTCCAGCATCCCGGGCCAGCGGCTCTGTTTCTCCTGGAGAGGGAGACATCCCTCTGCCCACCGCAGGTACCTGGAACCATTCCCGAGTCAGCTCAAGGGCCAGGGATGGGGGGGAACAACACCCAGACTGGGCACCCCGAGCCAGGCCCGCGCTCACCTGTCCCACGGCTCCAGCGGGTCGGGCCCTCGGTAATTCCGGATCTGAGCTTCATGATTCCTGCAGGGAAAAGGCTGGGATCAGTAAAGCTAGGGAAGCGGACGCAGGCTCTGCCGCCCCGATGCCGTTCCCCACCCCGTTATCCCGGTTCATCCCGCTCACCGCCCGGACGCGTCCATGCCCGCCCGCCTTAACCGCTCCCGCCGATTCAAACGGGCCGCGCGCGGCCCCGCGCCGCCCCGCCATTGGCCAGTCCTCCGGCCCGCCCCCGCCTTGCCATTGGTGGACGGCTCCGTCAATCAGGCAGGGAACACCGCGGGTGCGGTTCCCGCGGAGGCCGCTGGATGGCGCCCTGGGCGCATCTCCCAAGGAAAAGGCGGGATAAAAGGAGGAAAAAAATGGGAAAGTCCGTGCGCCCCCGATCCTCTCCCCCCTCCTCACTTCCACCCTCCAAGCCCTGCACGTTATCATGGAGCAGCCACAACCCTGTCCCATCATTAATCCCACGGTTTTTCCGAACTGCTGAATTTATTGGTGCTGAAGAGGTGCTCCGTTCAGGGTACACCAGCCCAGAGCTGCGTATAACAGTGCTGCGATACAATTCCAGTTACAAGGAGGACTTATTCCATAACACACCGCCCCTCTCCGGGCACAGCCGGATACTCCGACTCCCCCCGCCCCCCTGCATTCCAGACGTTTACAACAGGTTTTACATGAAATAAAGCGCCTTTACAGGACAAAGCTGTTTGTTCCCACCGTGCAACCCGGGTCCCACGCATGGGAGCAGCCAGGGAACACCTAGACAGCCGGGAATCAGCTCCATTCCCTGATTCCCACCCCTCCCATCACGGTGCACTCTCGGAACTCAGGCTTCTGGGAACTACCGAGGTGGGGGACAAGTTTAGGATCTCTTCAAAGGAAGGGCCTTCATCCTCCAGGGGTAATTCTGCCTCAAACATGCGCTGGAGCAGAGCATCCACCGTCCTGTATCCTGGGGGGACAAAAAAAAAAATAGCCCCATAAGCACCAGATGTGCTCCTCTGAATACCTTAAAGGCCATTTAAAACAAGCAAGAAAATCCTCCAAATTACACTCCCTGCTGTTCCACCCCATCTGCTTTAAGTCCCCAAAGATAAGGCCATTATTTTGGAGTTTAAACCCTTCTATTCCATCGCAATGGAAACCTGAGGTACGGCAAGAAAGCCATGAGAAGGAGGGAAATAGTCATGGAGCCAGAGGAAAGGAGGATATAGTCACCCCGTGATCCAAGGCAGCAGGAGTGCAAAGCCCATGGAGGAAGGAAAAAGGAAAACAGGTGTCTTGGCACAGCAGGACCTCGGCCACCAGGGCAGTGTCTCCAGAGGGAGGTTAATGAAGGCAAATAACACAGAAGGGCTGAGGTGGGAGAGGAGAAGATGCTGCAGAAGTAGAAACAAACAACAAACATCAAATGTCCATGGCTACCCCAAAGTTTCCAGTTAGGTTTTAGCTACTTTTATAGCTCCAGGGGGGCAGCAGGGCTTAGGAGCTTCCCCAGGAACAGCTGGGAACTTTGGGCCTGCACACCCTGGAGAGTCACACTTACGTTTAGAGGCAATTTTGAACACCAGCCGTTTGCTCTGCAGCTTTGTTCCACCTTCCCCCTCGAGCTCATGCTCTGCACTCTCCATGTTGTCAAGGAGCTGTTCCTGCTGGAGCTCATCCCTGCACAGCAAGGGCCAGGAATTACCCTGGGGAGGGGGCACATCCCACCCCTGGGAGCCCTTCAGGGATGGGTTCTCAGTGGGGCAGCACAAGCACCAGGCATGAGGTTATTTTCCAGCATCTTTCCTGTCCTCTGGGTTGGAATTCCCAGCTGGAGGAGCCACGGAAGGCAGCAAAGCCAACACCAGTGGCCTTCTACTGGCACCTAAACCAGCAGAGGAGCCAGAACTTCCTGATAGGGAAGAGGAATCTCCATTTTTCAGGAAGATGAGCTGGAACTTTGTGACAAGGAAGGGGAATATCAGCTCACACCTCGACACAGAGGGTGGTTTTCCCTCATCAGTGGTGCCAAACTAGCCATATCCAGCACAGGTACATTTTTGGGGCTTACTCCTGAACTCCAATTCCCAGCTCCTGGATTTTCTGCTCGATGGCAGTTTCCACTTCACTCTTCTCCAGGGAGTATTCCACAAAGAAAGCTTCCAAGATGAATGACACGAAGATACTGCAAGAAATTATGAGCAGGATTGAGGCAGCAATTCCTCACTGTCTGGCATTGACCGTCTCAGTATTCCTAGACTCACTTCCCAGTGCTCCATGCCCTCCAGGTCAGAGCAGCACCCAGTGGGGACAAGAATGCAGCAGATCCCTCTCAACACATCCCACCAGTCTCCCAGGGCCTACCAGCAGTGCCCTGGCAGAGGCACTTTTCCATCCCCTTTTCCATCTAAAGCAGAGGAGATATTCCCAAAAAAAACCCCCAAAAAAACGTACTTGACAATGATGATCACCATCACAATGTGGAAGGCAATGAAGTAGAGTTTGGCAGGCTGAACTGTCACATTGGCAAATCCATTGGCAAAGAGTGCAGTGGGAGTTAAGGGAAAAGAGGGAAGGAGGAGATGAAGGAGGAACCAGGATCCCAACAAAACCCTCTGAGGGACCACCCCTGCTACCTGTCCCCGTGCAGAGCCAGGGGAAGAGAGTGTGGATCTGAGCACAACCCGACCTCCCCCAAGGACCATCAAACCAAATTCCCAAGAAACCAGCTGGGAACGTGTTCCACAAAAGATATCGTGCCACTGGTTGACCACAGTGAGCTCCATGAGGACAATGAAGGATGAGGCGAAGTTGTTGAAGTTGTTCTTGCAGTACTTCCCACGGGCAAACAGGGAATCCTTGAGAGCTGGATTCCCACATTCCAGGGCGTGAGGAGCATTCGAGTTGGCTGGGAAGTACTGGATTTTCCCATGGAATAACTCCATGCCAATGATAGCAAACACACAATACACAACCTGGGAAGAGAAAGCCCATCACCTGCTTCTCCAGCAAGCTGCAAGCCCCAGGGCAAGCTCAGCATCCCAGCAGGTTTTCCAGTTTCCACAGGCACAGCAAGGGGCTGGGGGGCAGCACAGACTCCAAGACACCCAACAGCAATCACCAAGCAGGAATAACTAGCCAAGAACTACAAATACACAAATAGGAAATATTCTCAAATCATAACAGAGGCTCATTTTAAGAAATTACTCAAAATCCAGGTTTCTCAATTCAGCCTCTTGCCCAAACCACAATCTGATTCCTTTTGATGCAAAGCCCAGGCTGCCAGAACACCCCATGGATCCAAGGATGATGCGCTGATCCAGGAAAAAGCGAGAATGCAGCCCCTCTGCACCCTTTGCTTGCACAATGGCCACGATTCAAATGCACACTTACAGTTCCAAGGGTCTGCCATCCAGGGAATTGCTTTTATCCCCTTGGAAACATCATGAGTGTGAGATTTAAGGCACATTTCCATGCAACTGGAGTGCTGTGAGCCAAGACACCAGGATTTCTTACCAGAGTGAGCCCACCAAAAGTCAGCATGGTCGGGACAATGTTTATCAGGGTGTTCATGATGACCTGGAACCTACAGAGAGCCCACACTGGTTATTGTCACACCCTGGCCACCACATGCTCCCCACATCCCCCAAAAAAGCCTCCAGAGAGGCTGCAGCCATTGGGCTCATCCCAGGCAGGCTGGGACAAGGCCTTGGGATGCTTTGTGGGGTGGCCATGGTCAGTTCTGGGCACACCAACAGAGACCAACCCCAAACCCAAAAACCATCTCCCATTCCACTTTCTTGCTCACCTCTGAATGCTGTCAACAACCCGGATCAGCCTGAGGACTCTTAGGATGAACACAATGTCCAGGATCTGCTGGCTGTTGTACTTCATGGCTGCAAAGAGAACCAAGATTTTTTTATCATGAAAATAAAGCTGGAGGGAAGTGTTTAGATAAAATTCTTTAATTCACTATTGTTTCCTTGTTAAACACCAGAACAGGGAGCTTAAAAAAAAAGAAAAAAAAAAAAAAAAAAAAAAAGAGGAAGACTAGGTTAGTTCTTAGAAACCCTCCAGAAATGCCTTGTCTGGTCACAAAAGCCTCTCAAGCCTGAGGTGCTGGCAGAAGGCTGGGGAGGACACCAAGATTCCCAAGGCATGCAGGCTGTTCAAGCTGCACTTACTGGACTTGAGGTTGGCATTGAGAATCGTTGCAGTCAGGGCAGCAAAGATGATGAGAGTATCAAACCTGGCATGAGGGAAGGCACTGCTGTTAGATTTTGGGGGGACAGGAGTGGGGTTTAAAACAAGGAGTGACCCCTGCTCCTCACATCAGGGCCAGGCAGCCCTGGGTCAGCTCAGGCTACAGGCACATGGGACAGCTTTGTGACAACATCCTCTGATGCCTCTTAAAACACCCCCTGGCACAGGAGTTTAGAGCCTTTCAGTCCATGAGGAGCTGAGCACAGCACTCAGCACACTCCACACAAACTTCCAGCCCACTCACCAATTCCAGAACTGGGTTTTGCCAAAGAACTCCCTGGGTTCATAAGTGTAGAGCTTCAGGAGGATCTCGATGATGTACAGAGTGAGGAACACCCACTCTGCATAGGAAATGTATGGGCTTTCCTCATCCAGAGCAATGAAGATGGCATTTATCAGGATGATGGCATCATAAGTCCAAACAAAAGCCCTGCAAGAATCAAGAGAGATCAGTCTGCAGCTCCCAAGAAGCTCAAAGGCATACAACAATTTCAAAAGCTCTTTGCCTTCCCTCTCAAAAATCCTTTACCCATCAGTTCTCCCCAAACCTGAGAGTTCGGAGGAGTCACTGAATAGTTTCTTTTTGCTTTTGAGGTCCAACACAGAATTTGGTTAACAGGTCCATGGAAGTGATTTTTTTCCCACCTACTCAGTACTGGTGAGGCCACACTCGGAGGTGATGAGGGAGGTACCAGGGTCAGTTGAACTCCCCAGTACAGAAGAGGCCTGAACACACAGAGCTGGTGCATTAAAGGGTCACAAAACTGACAGGAGGACAGGCCAGTGGAATGTGATGTGCTGGGAGAGCTAGGGTATTCCAGCCTGGCAGCGAGAAGGGGCAGGAGCAGCACCTGTGCATAAATATCTGATGGGAAAGTGCAGGGAAGATGGAGGCAGACTGCGCAGTGATATCCAGTAGAAGCATAAGAGGCAAGGGGAATAAGTTGAAATACAGGAACTCCCACTTAAACAAAGTTGCTTTGTTTTGTTTTTTTTGTTTTTTAACCAGGTATGATCAAGCACTGGAAGGGGCTGCAGATAAGTTATGGAGCCTCTGTCCTTTGGGGATATTCTGGACCCAGCTAGGATATCTCTGAGTACCCTACTGTGGCTGACCTTGCTTGGAGCAGGGGAGTTCCACATGCCCATCCCTAGCTGTTCCTTGGAACTGTGGTGGTTTGTAAAGTCTTTATCTCCACAGACTAAAGAGGGAAGTCTCCTCTTTCAAGTACATTAGTTAAAGATTATTTTAGAAATGGTAAACTAACCAAGTTGTTTTTAATGTTTTCATTGTGAAAAAAAAAAGCATGTAGGGGACAGAAAAGTAGACTGAAGTTTTATTATTCTGAGGTTTTTTTCTTACTGTTTCTAGTCAAAGTTTCTCTTTGTACCATTTAAAGTTGAGCCTCTTCTTGCCTTCCTCCTAATCCTATCTCACAGCAGGAAAATTTCATATTAGTGAACCAAAACTGCTACAGGAACCTCAGCTATTTTGGGATTCTGGGAAGGCTTGGAGGTGAAAGAGAGCTCTAGAGAACACCCAGAGCTGATGAGGCAGCAGGACACGGCTGTGCAGCAGAGACTGCTGAGGTAGGAGCAGACCCAAGTGCAGCGCTGAGCTCCTGTGTGGCAAGGCACAAAGCACAGCCTGATATCCAGCTCAGTCAGCGAGCTGCCTCCTCCACAGTGACAAAAGGCAGGCCAGGAGCAGTGGCAGAGTCCCTGAGGGTGGCCTGGCCACCCTGTCAGCACATCCAGGTGAGCCCTGAGCCCTGCCAGACTCACCTGTGCCTCACGGCACTGCGCAGGAGCCAGCTGGGTGTGGATCCGTACATGGCTGGTGCCCAGCGTGCCAGAGGGTGCCTGTGGATCTTCAGTGTTACCACCTGGATGTTGAGCAGGTCTGCCAGCTGCACGAAGGACTTCTTGTCTGCAGCACAGTGCCACGTGTCAGATCTCATGGCAAAGAAATTCTCTGCTAGAGGCAAATCCCAGCCCACAGGGTCTGGACTCTGTATCTGCTCCCAGCAAAGCCTGTCCTGAGTGGTATCCACCACAACAGGCTGAACTCGGAATCCAAGCAGCTTCTCTGCTGCACTCCTGGCGAACTGGCTGGAGCCACGGGCCAACAACCATCACAGAATGATACAGAATGATCCAGAACGAGGAGACTGACCCATCTCTCCCGATATTCCCGCTCCACATTGCATCTGATAGCAAGGGAGGCTTTCCACATCCTCTGCGCACAACAGGAGGTCCCACATGCCATGGAGAGCTTGGCCTGATGCTAAATGGCCATGAAAGGCCACTTACAGTGTGTGGAATATGGGCTATAGCACAGGCAGCAGGAACAACCTTTTAGGACCCCAAGAACCCAGAGGGAAACAGAAAGAGGGGCCTGGAGTCCCCATTCCTGGCAGCGCTCAAGGAATGACTGGACATGGCACTCGGCGCTCTGGGCTGGGTGACAAGCTGGGGAGCAGGCACAGGTTGGACCATCTTGGAGATCTTTTCCAACCTCAATGACTGTTATTTTGACTCCCTCTGGGGCCATTACAGACCAAAAAAAAAAAAAAAAAAAAAAAATCCCAATTCCAAACCCCTTGAAGGATCAGGCTTTTGGCTCCTCCCCAGTCCCCAGTGCTCACCTACGAACCCTTTCTGCTTGTCATCCGAGATGCGGAGCAGCAGCTCCCGGTGGGAATTGCTGGTGTCAGGAGCCACCAGCTTGACCAGCTGCTTCCACCGGGCCTCCCTGACCACAAACTGCTCTCCCTCCTCCTCCTTCAGGAGGTTGAAGGCCTCGATCATCTTGCGGCGCTTCATGTAGGCGAGTTTACGGATCTCGTTCTAGAGAGAGCACCGGGAGTCAGGCAGCTCCGGGTGCCCTTCCCCCTTTCTTTAACAAATAAACTCATTTTCACAGCACAGAGATGCAAGGAGAGAACCAGGGGAATGACACTGGACACAAAGCACAGCAAAGTTAGAGTGTGTGTGTAAGGAATGGTGTTTAACAGGCAGCTGTGGGTTCTCCACACAGAGCTCTGGAAGGATCAGCAGATTGCTGGATGCTGGGACAGCACTAAAAAACCGGAAGGAAAGACAAAGGGTAGCGTCAGACAGGAAGGAGGTAACAAAGACCATAGGAGACACATGGTCACAGAAGCAAAGAGGATGTGTCCACATATGCTTCCCATCCACAAGTGAATCCTGCTGAGAGCAGGGGCGGGGATCCTCTTCTGCACATGACTGTGAGCAGAGGGACATCTACCATTCTGCTTCCTGGGAAAGATCCATCCACCCCCCCCCCCCCCCCCCCATGGGAACACCCAGGAATTCCCAGCTCTCCCCCTTTGATCACAAACTGCCCCTACTGAGTTTGGGTAGAACAAAAATTCTGATTTACTCAGACCTCCCATTTCCAGTTCCCTTGCTCTAAGAGCACACGCAAAGATGCTGTGCAGAAACAGTTCCCTGCATGGAGACAGCATTCCTGAGCTAGGACTAAGCCTCCAAGGCAATGCAGAATGTACTTATCTGTTAGAAACACCACAGAATAGTTAATTCAGTGCCAACAGCACAACTCCCAAGAACCCCACAATATGAAAAGTGGGTCTGGGCTTGTTGTTTGCAGATCAAAGGCAAGAAGCTGATTCCCCTCCTCAAAGCTTCCCAAGGCAAAAGCCAGAGGTTCCTGACAGAGGACAGCAGGAATCCACTGGTCACAAGCCCCTCCAGGCATTACCTTCAGGTGTTTTTTGTAGTTATTGTAGACCACAGCCAGGAAGAGAGACATGAAGATGTAAGTGTTGATGATGACGAAGGCGATGAAGAACAGGGCGTACCAGGAGCTGAAGTCAAATGCTGGCATCCTACAGAAGGAGAGAGGGATTGCTGCTTGCCAGACTGACACACAGGGAAAGTGAGTCCATGAGAAAACAGACTCCCACGGGGATTCCCAAGGGCCTGCCAGATCAAACTCGTCAGCTAAAAGCTAAAAACTGCATTTGTTCAGCTAGAGGACACTTTTCTTCTGCTGGTTTTTCACCCTGGTTCGTCAGGCCCTGACTGAGGGCGCAGGAGACAGCATAGAGATTAAATTTCTGCCAGTGTGGCCAAATTTAAGAGTAGACACGAGGCAACGCCTCAGCCATATGCTATTTTTTGGCCTCAGACCCTTGCTGCACTCAGATCTGCTTTTCCACTTGCTCTAGGATGAGCAGCATTTTATTTCTCAGTTTAAATCCCCAGGGTCCCTGTACCATCCCAGTTGTGCTCAAGATACTTCCAAGCATACAGACAACCAAGCTGTTCCTCCCTGTCTTACTCTTGGCAGTAGCTTCCCAGCACGAACTACAATGGGAACCTAGAAGAGAGAGGAATGAAAAGCCCAACACCCATAGTATTTTAACTCTGCTGTGCAAATCAGAGGCTGCACAGAGAGCCCTGAGAACACAGAAAGATCTGATCATCTGTACATGACATCTGGACTGTTTGCTGTCGTCACCAGCACGTAGAGGTCAAACACAATCTCCAGGTAGTTTCTGAAGTAGGGCAAGCCTTCTGCTGTCTGGAGATTCCTAGGAGGAAGAGGACAGCCTGGAGTTAAGCTCTGGGATAACAACAGCAGGAGCTGGCATACCCTAGGAACTGTTTGGAGCATCCCAGAGTACTCCAGGAGCAAAGGAAGTACCCACACCTCTCTCCAAACAGCTTCAAGGCCATGAGGGAGAACATGAGGAGGCTGAACATGAAGAGCAGGAAGACGTAGGTGATCTCTGGCAGTGTGTTGCGGATGCTGCGGAAGGCCCTCCGGATCTGCCAGGGACAAGGGAAGGGTTCAGAGGCAGCATGGAACCCCCTTTTTCCCCTCACCACCCCACGTGTGCAAAATCCCTAGATTGGGCTGCAAGAGTCCCAGCCTTTCCCTTCTTGTTCTCCAGGGGAGATCCTAGAAGGAAGTGATCCAGCTACACATCACAGTCAACTCAGCAGCCAAGGGACAGAGGGCCCCAGGGCACTGCTCAGATGTTCTTGCTGCAGGGAACCAGTCAGGGACATAAATCCTCCATCACTCCAGGCCACAAAACACACACTCTGAGCCCAAATATTGAGCTGCTCCCTCCTGCCATGCCTCCACAGCAGAGTTTATTCATTTGTTAGTCAGGACCAGACTTGGGCAGCAGGACAAAGATCTCTCTATGATGAGAGGAATCAGAGTCCAAAAGGGGACTACAGGTTTGAGAACACCATGACACTTATTTACCCAGGAGACTTCCAGAAATCAGTAACCAGCTCCCTGACTCAGGGAAGAACACTGGGCTTTTCCTGTGGGACTGTGTGAATCCACCCACCTCAAATTATTGCTTCAGGCCACTTCTGAAACAAAACCTACTCTCACAGGACCCTAAAATCTGCCATAAAACCTTCCTGCTAAATCCCCTGGATTGTGAAAAGCAGCGGGCTGTCTAAAAAAAAAAAAAAAAAAAAAACCAAAAAAAAACCAAAAAACCAGGATCCTGAACATCCCACCAGACTTTTTCCTTACCTGGCGACTCTCTGCAAAGTTGATGAGGAATACTGGCCTCACAATCCTTGACCATCGGATGCTTCTCACACCATACAGCCTGAGGACCCCATACACAGCCAGGTCTGTCAGGGATAACTGTAGGAGAAAGAAGGAAAGCTCCCACAAAGAGTGCTAGAACGTGTTTATAGACAGCAAACAGTGTTCACTGATACAGGAGAGGGGTATACACGATAGGTTTGTGAGAGCTGGTTGGTTTGGCCACGGCTCATGTATGCCACGTCTGGGACCCCAGGAAAACAACTGAGTCCAACTCACCAGGATTGCTACCATGATGCAGATGTTCTTGGTGTCCTTCCAGAACATGTTGTGCAGGGTGACTTTGGCAAAGTGTGTCAGCCGCCCGAGGAACACCAGGAGGCACAACACCTCCAGCACTGATGTGGCCTGCAGAGAGAGCAGGGCTCAGCCAGCACAACCAGGAGCAGCAATGTTCCTTTTCTGCATGGTAACAAACAGGCAGAGCAGTATTTTCAGGCTTCCTTTTGTGGAATTCCCTGCCACAGGCAGGTTAGAGCCAGCCACTGTGTTTACTTAGGATTCAAGAAGGGCATCTTTCACAATCACACTGGTGCGGGACAAACAAAGGCTGAAGAAAAGTCTGGCCTAAAGTAAAACTTGGCTTATATTTTCACACATGAGGACTGGACCTGAGTCCCAAAGAAGGCTGGAATTGGTCTCTGAGGCAGAGAACAGCAACATGACTTTGTCTACAGTCACACGGGCCATTGCTGGTGGCCACAAGGGCTCCTAAAGTCCCTGGCTGTCTCTTGTGCCTTTTCTGTCCCCATTTCAAACAGATGACAGAATTATAAAACCCCAGAATCATCTGGGTGGAAGGGGACCTTAAGGACGACCCCATTCCACCCCTGCCATGGGCAAGGACACCTTCCACTATCCCAAGTTGCTCCAAGCCCTATCCAACCTGGCCTGGAACACTTCTAGGAATGGGGCAACCACAGCTTCTCTGGCAAACCTGGGCCAGGGCTTGACCACCCTTACAGGGGACAATTTATTTCTGGCAGGGGGAAGCCATCCCCCTTGTCCCAGCACTCCAGGCCCTTGGAAATAGTCCTTCATCTTTCTTGGTAGCTATTTCAAGTACTGAAGGGCCGATCAGGTCACTCTGAAGCTATTCCAGGCTGAACAACACGAATTCTCCCAGCTTTTCCTCACAGCAGAGCTGTTCCATCCCTCTGATCAACTTGGTGGCCTCCTCTGGACTCACTCCAACTTGCCATGTCCTTTCTGTGCTGAGGACTCAGACCTGAACTCCAGGTGGGGTCTCACCAGAGCAGAGGAACAAAGACATCCACAAAAACATCCCAATCCACCGTCTCTTGGCACCTCTGACAAACCACTTAGAAGCAAGTAACCCTTGCTGGCTCCAGCAGCTGCACGTTCTGCTCTCACACCATAAACTCACCAGAAAGGGGAGTGGATACACAGCAGGTTCTTCAAACAGGGCAAGGGACAGGTTGAGGAAGATGAAGAAGTAGGTGGCTGTTCTCATCATCCAGTGGTTATAGAGGCGATAAAGCCTGGAGGACAAAGGCACAGGCACCATAAATAAAGACTACAGGGCACATCCCTAAAGACGTGGGAGAACAGCACTCCTGGAAGAACAGCACTCCCTGTCCCAAACAAACATTTTTGCCAGCAAGGAACTCAGCAATTTGTATCCAAATCAGTCTCAGAGCTCATGGATACTATGCCGCCTTTGAGAGCAGGGTTAAATAACATAATGTTTATTATATGAAATATTTCTTAGAGTAAAGAAAGAAATACTTAACTGCGCAGCCAACTAGTTCTGCCACTCCAGCACCTTCCACACAGCTGAGCGCTGAGCCAGCCTCCCGTTCATCCCCACAGGGGCTTGGAAGACTTTCTGCGAGTTGCATTTTGTCCCCTCCAGCAAACCACAGCTCTTTAATATCATTACCCATCCTGAACACACAGACGCGTCCCTTTGAGCATTTCAGCTTGACTCCAGCGGCACCCCACCCCATCACTCTTCTTAGCACCTTAGATTTTTCTGGCTGTCGCTGTTTGCTTAGCTCTGCCGCAGGCGCGTTCTGAGCGCATCATCCCTCCTTACCTGACCGCCTCGGGGGAGGTCTTAAAGGGAATATTCCTGTTGTACTGCGCATCGGAGACAAACGCTGCTGCCAGCAGGAGATCCTAGGAGGGGAGGGGGGAAAGAACACAAGACAGCCGGTGAAGGAGCTTCGGGGAGGGAGGGGAGAGAAGGGACAAGGAGCCGGGAGAGTGTGTGAAAGCGGTACCGGCGCCGCCGCCTCGGCCATGGCGCGGGGCGGACACGGCGCCTCCCCGGCCCCGCCGCCTTTAACGGGGCCGGTCCCGCCCCCGCGGCGGCGGAAGCGGGAGGCGGTGCCGGGCTCGGGCCGAGGTTCGGGAGCGGACGCGGTCCGGTCCGGTCCGGTCCGGGTCGGGTCGGGGATGGTGCTGGAGGCTCTGAGGCCGCGGGTGGTGCGGTGGGCGCTGCTGGCCGCCTTCGCCGCCGGGGTGGCTGTGGGCTGGCAGGCGGGCCGGGCGCGCCGCCGCTTCCTGCGATGGCGCCAGCGCTGCCTCCAGCGCCGCCTCGCCGCCGCTCAGGAGAAGCTGGAAGCGGCCTAAAGTTCCGCCGGGAATGCCCCCGGTCTTGGCGGCGCGATCCGGGTGGCTCCTCCGGTGGTGGAAGCGCTGCTGGGAAAGGACAGCATCCCTGGGATAGCAGGGCTGCCGGCTGGGCGGTGTCCTTGTGGGAGGAATGTCGGACTTGTCTTTACGAGGGAGCTGCGGATCTGCTGCTGGATGGGACTAGAGCCGAGAGATGAAAGATTCCGCCGATGGATGAATGGGGGAGAAAAGGATGTTTGCCTTTACAGACGAACCGGAGGTTTGCTGACAAATGAAATTGGATGTTGAAAGGTGAAGGAAGAGATGGGGGTGGGGGAAACCGCGGATTCTGTAAGAATTAAAAAATGAAAAGGGAGGGTTATGCATCAGAGGGGAATCTCAGGAATCAGGCGTTCTGGGAAGTCTGTGCCTCTCAAGTACCTCAGCCCATGGGGAAAGAGAGAGGGAATTGCGGCCGGGAAAATAGGATAAAAAGGAGGCTGCGTCCTCCAAAAATTTGAGCGATCCCAGGGGAATGCCCCACGGGCTCTCCCTTTATTCAAATAAAGCAGGAAGGACTCCTCTCTCTCCTTTTTGGACATAAACCTCCGGTGTTTGTGGATTAATTTTCCTGACATTTGGAATAGCAGTGCGGGCACAGAGGATAGCATCCTTGGAATAGCAGGGCTGCTGGGGAAGGACAACATCCTTCTGTTGCTGCTGCCGGAGAGGGTAAAAAGAGGGTGAGATGTACTGGTATAAGTAATTTACGAGTGTTAAAGCCTCAGGACCTTTACAAAAACCTTATTAATCACTACCTGGATTTCTTCATGCCTGAGTGCTCTTCTAGTTGCTGACCTCTCCCCTCTTTTTTTCACATGTGCATCACACCCCTCCAGTAACATTGACCTGCTTGTGCTGGTAAGCTGGAATGAATACTTCTATGAGGACAGGTCACAGAACCAGTTGATGGATTTCTTGGAAACACGTGTCACCAGAAAAATGCAGAAGTCTCTCTGATGTAAGTTTTAAACCTGTTTGCTTTCATCCCCATCTTCACAGAATGTGACTTATTACACCTGTCCAGAGAAGATACTTCAATGAAACGGTGGGTTTGGAGTACATGGAACAATTGTGTGCATCTGAACTTAGCACCATTTTCATGGCAGTCCAATCAAGGTATGCTTGAATAAGGAAAAGCATAATGTGTCCAGATAAGTTTTTAACAAAATCATCTGATGTACTCGTTACACGTCTGTGTCAAGTTCCAAAAGTTAGAAAATCATAACAGAGCTGACTTTTTATTTTGCCCTCTGGTGTTCCTGATAGATCTAGAAATGTAAGTAGAAAGCCTGTTACATGACTGGGTGGTTTTTTGGGTTTTCACACTTAGTCTTTTTCATTCTTTCCCTAAAGATACCTTTCAGGAGCTAGGCTTGCCTTTCTTACTGGCCTTAGCAAGCGTTTTCTATGTATCAACAATTTTAAGTGTTGCTACTTGGTGTCCAGGGTCTTCAAGTCACCTGTGTGTAATCAAAATATGAACGTTCACAATACCAGGGACACAATATAGGCTGCAGAGTGTGCAGAGACTCAAGCATTTATGAATATCTGATTTGTGTGTGTATATGTTCCCTAGACATGGCTTTGTGCATATTTGAAGTATACTGCTTTTCTCAATCACAGGAGCTTTGCCAAGCCACAAAGTGACTAGTGTGAATGTTACTGCTGTAGTGTGCTGCTTTTGTGGTATTTCAATAGCAGTATTCAACATTCATAAAAGATGGGGGTTTTTTCCCAAGGTATTGCTGTCTTGCAGCTGCTGCAGCTTTGCTAAAATATGTTGAATTTATTCAAGATGCCGTTTATGCTCCTAAATCACTCAAGGTGCATTTCCAGGGGAGTGAGAAAACAGCTCTGATGGATTCATCAGCAGCACAAAATCTTGAACTAGTGATTAATAGCAGAGATTCTCTCTAAGAATAGGTTTTCCAAGTTATGTTTTGATAAGGATGGATTTTGCCAAGTTTCCTTGACATTTGTGTCAAAGAGCTGACCATTTCATTTCTCTCTATATGAGAGAACTTGCATCCCATTTAGAGCTTCTAAAAATATTTTGTCAGAGAAATATGTTGCAATTCAGCACCAAATTTCTGGCACAGGAAATCCTGAATTGTGGAAAGAGATGATGCCTAATCATCTTGACATTAATGTGTATGTTTTATTCAGACTTGAAAATTTAGTTTATGCAAAATTTGACAGACTATGGAATGAGAGAAGCAATATTTCTGCAAGTTTCTTATGCTGGATTAAAACACCTACCTTTGGCTCATTTTGCCCAAGAGACATGCTTCAGCCTTGAAAGGGGATTTTGTTTTCTTTTAGATCTAATAGTGGGAAAGAGAGTAATTGCTGTAATGATGGGGATGTGCAATGTGGTACTTGATTGCATGGTAGATTTCCACATTGAGATCAATGCTTGGGGCACTTCCTTCCTGGGGAGTTGTAGGCACAAGAAACTTCAAGGCTTGCCTTCTCCAGACTGTTCCACTTGTGGTTAGCAAGGGGAATACTTGGAACTTGTGTTTGGCTGCCTGTCGGGTTCTGAGATCCACCTCTGCTTACATGATGTAAAAAGGGGAGCCTGGACATTGCTGACTCTCCAAGTACTGTTCACAAGAGCTTTGTCCTTGGGGAGACACAGTAGAACCATAGAGTGCCTTACATAGGAAGGTACTTTTGGAGCAATATTTTTCTTAAAAAAAAAAAAAAAAAAAGTTTCTGTTCCAAATTTCACAGATGGCTTTGGAAGGATGGTGGTTACAGGAGGAGCTGAGCAACAGCAGATAAACTGCCTGAAGTTTCTCTTCAAGGGGGGCTTTTTTACCATTATCGATGCAGAATTTTGGCTGATCCATTGGCAAGTTTGAATCAGCCAAACCTATCTGGTTTTGTTACCTAGATTTTAGCTCTGAAGTCTGGTTACATATCTTTGTATTAGGTATCAGCAAGCAAAAGTGAATAGTACAGGCACACACCGGGAACACCTAAGTCAAATTTGTGTGCCTGTCTTAATTCTGGGAGAACTTGTCTCTCTTCACTGAACTGTGCAGGGCTAGAATCCCTTAAGGATTTATTTTCAGAAATGTATTTCAAGTAAATTGTTCTGATTAGTATTTGATCTCTGATTATAACTTGATAATTTGCCTCCTTGTGTAGGGTTGATTTGTTCTTTTTTATTAATTTAATGGAGAGGGAAAATGTGAACTTCACCACTGCAGTAGCAATGGAATGCTACTACAAAATATGAATAAAATACTAAGTACAAATGTATTTCTGTACTGATATAATTGAGGGCAAATCTTGTCTTACATCTCATTGAATTTCCTGGATTCCTAAACTGCTGTAGTTCATATAATAATAGATGTGACAAACGGGGAGATGCTAAGGATGCCAAAGATTTGTGGGATACTCTTGCCTGTAAGTGTCTCCTGACACCTGCTATTTCTGTTTCTGGGGCATGTGTTCTTCATGTCCATTTTATTTGCAGAAGAATGGTCGCACACTTCTTGGTGTTTTCAATTGCACTAGAACTCCCAGTGGAAGTCAAAGACTGAGATCCAGTATCCTGGAACCTCTAGTTGATGCTGAAACAATTAACACAAGACTGGACTGCGTTCAGGAATTACTCCAAGATGAGAAGCTCTTTTTTTGGTCTTCAAGCACGTAGTGGTTTACTTTGAAACACCTAATACTCTGTTTCTTTTTAAACATTCTTTTCTAATATAGGAAAGTACATAGTGTGACTCAGTATGTTTGAAAAGTATTTTTTAGTGGTTTGTTAGGTGATGTAGCGAGCACTACACTTTTTGAAGTAATCTGTATTATCATAGTGATATTTTTCTCAATTATTTTGCTTAGAAAAATTGAATTTCTGTGATCAAGTGTGTAGAAGTCTGCGAGGCAATAGCTTTTTGAAAGAGTTGGAGTTTGTCTCTTTACCACCATGGCTGGGTATGCATTATGTTTGATGTGTACCAGTATATATAATGCATCCACGAAAAGGCAAACGCTGCTTAAGTCACACTTGAGTATAAATATTTTTTTTCCTGTTGCTTTGTAAATATTATGGTCCAGAGAAAGGTAAAATACAGCACTAGCAATCTTCCACCTGAAACTGGACCATGTAATCTTTATCTATGTCACAAGAGAAATACGATTCAAAGAAAAAAAAAGTATTTCTGAATTGACAGAAGCCAACCCATACAAGAACCACTGCATGCTTAGGTGTACTAAGTCGTATGTATAGTTATGACAAAATTATTCAGATATTAGCTATTTTAAAGCTAGCTTTTACCCTGCCAATAATTTGTGGCAGTAGAATGTAAGGAAAAGATTAGCATTAGTATAGCTGAGCAACTGTATTCTTTCAAAGAAAACACATCTTCTTGCAATTTTGGTTTCATTTCTGTTGTGTCTACTTTTGTTACACAGTTATCTCAAAATTCCCGGATCCAGAACAGCTACTCTGAGTTTTGGTAGAGATTCCAAAGCAGGATACAGTAGGTTTCAAAGTACACCTTGGAAAATCAATCGTTTGTCTGCAGCATGCAGCATGTAGGTGTGATGTCTGTAACTGGTCTTAGTTGATGCAGAGGTACTTGGAAAAAAACGTTTAATCTTTCATCTCTCCCCACCTGCGTTCTTCCTAAGTGTACTTTTTATTCAGCAGGACTCGGATGAGAGAGAGAGAGAGGGAGAGAGAGAGGAACTCTCTTCACATCAGCGTCAAAGGAAAAAGTGTTCAGCGACTTACAGTCCTAGTGACTGTTCTGTGTAAAAGCAGGATTGTTTTTCCATCAGACCTTGCGTGCCGTACCAGTCTGTGCGTTAACAGGTGCCTAAGAAAGGTCAAAAGGGAATAACTCCATGTCGTTCACTCGTGTGAATCTTGGTGGGGAGCAGAGGCGAGAGTGAACTGCAGTGAGGGGGAGGTTACTGAAGCCCCAGTTTGTTTCCAGCGAGCGTGGTGTTGTGGTGTTCAAAGTTACAGGTGCCCGCTGGCCTGGAGCTGGATACTTCTGCCTCTGCTTTCTTTGGGGGTTGATGATTCCTTATGTTTATGTTGGTGTGCCAGACAAATTTGTTAAAGGCGTTTCCATCAGACCTGGTTTGAATGTGTTACCCCTTCATTTAATTAAAAGAAAAAAAGCCCCGCTCCATCACTGCTGCTGTGATGTGTGACTAAAGCCCATCTTCCCTCCACTGGGAGCAGGTGAGAGATGGAACTAAACCCCGAAGGATTTTCTGCTCACTGATGGCACGTGAGTTTTCTTGGGAATTCTCTGCCAAATGTGGTGAATTGTTTTTGAATGTGGCCATGAGGGGAGTTGAACGTGCCCGTCCAGATCTGCAAACATGCAGTGCCAGAAGGAGAAGCCTTGAAATGTAAACCGGGATTTATTCACCTGACTCACAGGTGTGTGTGCTGTGCCCAGGTCCCCTGTCCAAATCCTGGGCGGGGAGAAGCCAGGACTGCACATTCCTTGTGATAGGAATTCAGGTTTTTCTGGGGGGGTCGGGGTGGGGGTTAAATACAAATGAGATGCCAGGGAGGGAATGGCTCCTACGTGTAAATATATTTGCCCAAAAGGAGCCCTGCCCAGTCTGACTGCTGCCCAGTGCTGCTCCCTGACTGTACCCTCTCTTGGTGAGCCTCTGTCCCGCTGGCCGTGGTTTTGTTTTCTGGTTTTGTTTTTTTTGTTTGTTTTTTTGTTTTTGTTTTTTTTTTTTTTTTTAATTTCATCCTGCACCCCGATCTTCATTTTCTTCCCGTGTCGTCTCTGCTGCCACTCTCCCTTTCTGCCTCGTGTCCTCTGTGTCTGGTTTATAATGTGTAGACTATATGGATATATGAATTCCACGTAAGTATGCCAAATATAAATAGAAAAATGAATTGAAATATAGTTTTAAAATAAAGGGGTTTTAATTTTCTGTTTTGTTAGAGGCCGGGCTTTTCCATAAAGGATGTAAAAATGTGAAGATATAGAATATATAAGTGTGTGTGTGTGTGTGTGTGTGTGTGTGTGTGTGTGTGTGTGTGTATACATATATACACACACACATAAAATATAAATGTTAGTAATATAAAGATTTCTTAATAAAAATAATATTGTACCCATGTTGTAATTGATGCCAATACGCATTAAATTCAATATCCAAAAATAGGTATTGATTATGAATATAAATTAATTATTAACAAACATATATATATATATATTTATATATATATATCTAATGGGTTTGGGTTTTTTTTAATTTATTCATGGCAGGGATTTTTTAGTTTGGGTCGGGATTTTTTGGGGGGCATTCGTTTAGTAGGATTTTTTAAAGGGAGGGACCTCGATGTTTTTTGGCCCCTTGTCTCTCAGTGTGTGTGTCTGTCTCTCTGTCTGTGTGTCTCTCTGTGTGTCTCTCTGTCTGTGTGTCTGTCTCTCAGTGTGTGTGTGTCTGTCTCTCTGTCTGTGTGTCTCTCTGTGTGTCTCTCTGTCTGTGTGTCTGTCTCTCAGTGTGTGTGTCTGTCTCTCTGTCTGTGTGTCTCTCTGTCTCTCTGTCTGTGTGTCTCTCTGTCTCTCTGTCTGTGTGTCTGTCTCTCTGTCTGTGTGTCTGTCTCTCAGTGTGTGTGTCTGTCTCTCTGTCTGTGTGTCTCTCTGTGTGTCTCTCTGTCTGTGTGTCTGTCTCTCAGTGTGTGTGTCTGTCTCTCTGTCTGTGTGTCTCTCTGTCTCTCAGTGTGTGTGTCTGTCTCTCTGTCTGTGTCCCCCGTGTCCCCAAAGAGCCGCAGCCCCGGGCTGAGCTCGGCCGCAGTGCTGCCGCCTTGTGGTAAGAGATCGGTACTGCAGCCGTGCCCGGAGCCGGAGCCCGGGCAGTGCTGCCGCCTTGTGGACACAGCGCGGTACTGCAGCCGTGCCCCGAAGCGGCGACGGGCTCCTCCTCGGCGCTGCTGCGGGAGGGCGGTGGGGGCGTGTGACCTTCTCAAGATGGCGGATGGCCCAAGGTGACGATGCCGTTCCACTGGGACCGATGCGACGCTCGGGACGGCGGACGCAATAGGGCCCCGGCAGAGATACGCTGGGGGGTGTGTGTGTGTGTGGGGGGGGGGTGTGTCCTTCTTTTCCCGCCCTTTTTTTTTGCCGTCCTATGTAGAAGGTCGGGTGAGCGATGGCCAGGTCGCCATCTTGGGAGTGGCACGCTGCAATTTCCGCCCTTCCTGGCGCCAAATTTGGTCCTGGCAGAAGCCACTTCCGGTGGCGTTGCCACCGTTGTCGTGGTAACCGTAAAGCCCCAGATAATGGTGTCTATTGAAGTCGCCTGCCTGAATCCGACCCCCGGCGCCGATCGCGCGCTCTCCCGCCGCCTGTTCCACGAGCCATTTCCAGCACCGCTGACCAGTCCGCGCCCGTCCGCGCCGCGTAAAAGGCGACGGAAAATCGCGCCGAGAACGCGGGATCGGTTTCGGGGCCGGATTCAGGCAGGCGAGTTGAATAGCCGCCAATGTAGGGGGCCTTCTTTTTTCACCTCCCGAAACAAAGATGGCGGAGGCACCGGAAATGGCTTCTGCCAGTATCAAAGATGGCGGCAGGGGAGGGCGGAAATTGCGTCTCGACCTTCCCAAGATGGCGACTCAACCGTCACTCGCCCGACCTTCTACATAGGGCGGCCAAAAAGGGGCGGGGAAAAAGAGGACCCCTCACGGGGTGTCTACTGCATTGCCTGCCCGCGACGCCGACGCCGATCGCCCCCCCCCCCCACTGCCCCGGCGCGATTTTGCGCGGCGTTTCCCATCGTGCCCACACGGGCTGTGGGCTCAGCGGCGCCGCGGACGCGCGGGAGCCCGGCGGGCGCCGACAGGCAGCGGCGGGAGCCCGCCCCTCTCTCTGCCGGGGTCCTTCCCCGGCCGCCGTCGCGGAGACCGACTCCCGTCCCGCCGCGCCACCTCTCCGCGCCGCCCGGTTCCGCTCCCCCCCCCCCCCCCCCCCCCCCCGGGGAGCGCATCGACGAAGGAAGAGCGGTCGCCCAGCTCCCGGAGCCATCGCCCTGCCCGCAGCCGGGAGCAGCCCGCAGGAGGAGGCAGCTGCTCTCTCTGCCGGAGAGGTGAGAGGGGCGGAAGGACGGGGCGGGGGGGGAGAGCGGGCACGGGAGAATTCCCAGGCACAATTCCAGCTCCCCCCCCCCCTTTCAGCTGGCAGCAGCCCGGTGTCCTCTGCATGCGGCAGCAGCTGCAGCGCTGGTTTGGAGCAGGTTTCCATGGCATTTTATGGCAAAGGTGCCCTTTCTAGCCGGGAGCCCCGGCTGGGTTCCCTGGCTGGGAAAGTCCTTGAAGTAGCCAAAGGGAGCAGCTGCTGAGAATTCCGAGCCCGCTGTTCCTGTGGTTCTGGATACAATGTTTCAGTAGTGTGTGCTTCTGTCCTATGTGCTGCTAGATGTACTTTGGAGCAAGTTGACTCTTTCATCTCTCCCCACCTGCATTCTTCCTAGGTGTACGTTTTATTCAGCAGCACTCAGATGAGAGAAAGGATCTCTGTTCCCATCAGCATCAAAGGAAAAAGTGTGCTCACACAGACCTAAGTTGTTTGGTCAAAAAATTCTTACTTTGCTTTGGTCCAAAAAATGTTATTACTGTGTGCAAACTCACGGGGAAGATTTTATTCAGCAGCATTCAGTGGGACATGAAAGCTCCACTTTCCCTTTTCTTGAACAGTCTGAGACTCAATATTACTTGGTATCAATTTTATTACAGGCGATTTGAACTTTCTGAAGAGCCAGAAGGATTGTTTGTGCATGCGTGTGTCACTAACATCCCTCCTCTCTCCAATGCAGGATGGGGGAAAAAAAGGCTGCAGAGCTTCCTGCAAGGGGCTGTAAGTGCAAATAAAGAGGAGCCAGAGTTTTAGTTGATATGAAGCACTAGTTCTGAAAAGAGCCTGATGGATTTGCTGATACCAAAAGCAGTAGGAATAGGAGACTGAACTCGGGCATGGTGATGGTCTCCTTGGCTTTAAAAAGCTTTAATGGCTTTAAAGGGCATTTCTCTCAGACCTGGTTTATTTTTATTACCTTTCATTACATTTTAGAATAAAAAAGCCCCGCTCCATCACTGCGGCTGTGATGTGTGACTAAAGCCCATCTTCCCTCCACTGGGAGCAGGTGAGAGATGGAACTAAACCCCGAAGGATTTTCTGCTCACTGATGGCACGTGAGTTTTCTTGGGAATTCTCTGCCAAATGTGGTCAGTTGTTCTTGAATGTGGCCATGAGGGGAGTTGAACGTGCCAGCCCAGATGTGCAAACATGCAGTGCCAGAAGGAGATCCCTTGAAGTGTCACCTGGGATGTGTTCCACTGACTCACTAGTGGGTGCTGTGCCCAGGTCCCCTGTCCAAATCCTGGGCGGGGAGAAGCCAGGACTGCACATTGCTCGTGATAGGAAGTCACTTCTGGGGAGGTTCAATAGAAATGAGATGCCAGGGAGGGAATGGCTTGTAACTGTAAATATTTTTGTCCTAGAGGAGCCCTGCCCAGTCTGACTGCTGCCCAGTGCTGCTCCCTGACTGCACGCTCTCTTGGTGAGCCTCTGTCCTGCTGGCCGTGCCTTTTCTGTCCCCGTCCCCGTGCCGCTCCGTGCCCGTCTTTACCCTCCCGAGCACGTGGCGTGGTCGATTCCTGTCTCCCGGTCCTGGTTTCCCTTTTTGTCTCTGTGTCCCTGCGTCCTTGCTGTGTGTTTGGGACTCCGTCTTTTTGTCTGTCCTTCTCCGTGCCTCACTCGTGTTCCCGTTCTGTTCCCTGTGGCTCTGTGGTGCTCCCCGTGCCATTGTTTCCCCCGGGATCCTTGTGTCCCCTTCGCTGCCCCTGTTCTTTTTTAATCCCTCTCTCGTGCTGCCCATCTAGCATCCCTTTTTTTGTGGTTTTGTTTTCTATTTTTTTTTCCTCCATTTCATCCTGCACCCCGATCTTCATTTTCTTTCCTGTGTCCTCTCTGCTGCCACTCTCTGCCTCGTGTCCTCTGTGTCTGCGGGGCTGGGGAGGAACTTTAGCCCTCCTGGGGGCTGCCCCCCACCCCTTTCCTTGTGCCAGCAGGGTCCCTTTTTGGGGGCATGGACCCGTGGGAAGGGTTCCCATCAAGGGCCGTGCTGCCGTCCAGGGCAGCTGGAGCGGTTCTGTGCCTTCATTTTGGGGGTGAGGAAAGAAGGCTGAGGGGGGGACGGGGTGGAGACTCGGGGGGCTCCGATGTGTTTCGGGGCAGCCCGAGGTCCCCGGCAGAGGGAGCCACGCTGCGGGGCAGGAGCAGGGGAGTGGGGAATGGGGGGGGCCGTGCTGGGTGCCCTCCCCCAGAGGGACCCACGGGTGCCAGGACATTCCCAGGGAGGGGTGGCCGTAGAATACATGAAAAATTTTTGTTTGTTTTCATTTCGTTAGAGGAAGGCTTTCTTTAGTTTTGGCTGGGGTTTATTTTGGTGCATTCATTCAGGGGGATTTCCTGAAGGGATGGATCTCGTTGTTTCATCCCCCCCCCACCCCATCCCTTGTCTGTCTGTCTGTCTGTCTGTCTGTCTGTCTGTCTGCCCGTCCCCAAAGGGCCGCAGCCCCGGGCTGAGCTCGGCGGCAGTGCTGCCGCCTTGTGGGCACAGCGCGGTACTGCAGCCGTCGCCTGTCTCGGATGCAGCCCCACAGCGAGCAGTCCGTCCGGAGCAGAAGTGTGAAAGCTGGGATCCTTTGACTTCTGCAGGGGACTTCATTTTCTTTTCCTCTTCTTCTCTTCCAGGACCGGAGAAATGGTTCCACTCCTCCCATCTTTCCCAAAAGCTGTGGTGTTTGAGGAGCCAGAGCCAAGGTGCCTTCAGCACCAGGGCTCTGCACTGGGGGGCTCCCGGTCCTGACCGCGCAGGGTTCCCCTTTTCCTCCCCGCTGGGATGAAGTGTCTATGGAATCTGGGATCTGGGTGAAACTGCGGCTCTGCTGGTATCCAGGGACGTGAGGTTCCGGGGGACTGCGTTTCCCCGTGGCTTTCCAGGTCGGCAGCAGCCGGAGGAAATGGGGTGCCAGAGCCGTGCCCCATCAGGCCGTGTTTGCCTCTGAGGAACAGAGAGTCCGGGCTGAGGTGAGATTGCCGGGAGTGCTTGGATGGATGAGCCGTGCGGGGAACGGGGAGCTCGGAATCGCAGCTGCTGCTGGATCCATGGCCTTAGGTCTGCTCCGTCTGTGTCTGTGCCAAGTGGGATTTGTGCTGGGGAGAGAGGTGCTGTGGGGAGCCAAAGGTGGAGTAAATCCTCTGTGGGGATGGGCAGCGAAGGACTGAGTAGCAGGGGAAGGAGAGGATTTCTAAAGGATACGACTGTTTCTGCCAAGAGCGGGGTGGAGCAGCGATGGGGGTGGTTGGGTTTGGCCTGGGCTCTGTTATTCTTGGTGCCATTTTAAAATTCTGTCGTGTGATTTACTGTGCGGGAGCTTTCGAACGAGAGCTGACAGAAATGTAGGTTAAGCCTTGGAAGTTGGGTCCATTGACTGCAGCAGCTCGCCGAGGCTGGAGGACTGGGGTGATGGCTGCTCCCAGGAAAGGTCACTTATTTATTGATACTGTGTCACATTTCCCTCAGCGACTGCCAGCCCGGAATGGCTGTGAGTTTGTGCTCTTCTCACTGGGGGATTGGAGAAGGTTTTGGCTGTAATTAGAAGTGGGAGAAAAATCCTGCTAAATAAAAGTGTCTCACCTCTGTCCCCCTAAGTTATCCCAGTTTGTCCCAGCTTGGAGCTGCGCAGAAGTCAGGCAGGGGAAATGACCTCAGGGATACAGCTGTCAGTTCCGAGGCAGAGAGAGAAGATGTAGCAGCAAAGGACAGGGGAGGGGAAAGGTTTCAGAAAGCATTTCTGTGGTGTAATGAATGCCAATTTCTGCTTGCCCAGGGAGAAGAGGACGAACTCCCAGCCATTCAGGCCTGACAGTCCCCTGCAGCGAGGGCATACACTGGAAGAGTTCAGGGTCGAAGACAAGGCTGAGTGAAAATCCAGGGTATTTATAAGGGATGATGAGAGGTGGGTCCAGGGTGAGAATCCAGTGGGTAAAGGGAAAAGTGGTGCCAGGGAGGAGTAATACAGGGCAGGGGCCGATAAGGTAGGATGGGTGGAACAGTGCAGTGAACATAAACCAGTGGGGGGGGGGTACAGGGATACAAGAACTTTCCAGAGCTGGGAGGAGACAAGGGATGACATAACTGGGAATAGAGGCAACCAATGGGAAATGAGGGTTATAAAGCTTTACCTTAAAGCTTTGCCATAAAGAATTTTTAAAACCTTTGACAACCTTCTTAGGAGCTATTCTAAACTTAAACAAATGCCCTCCAAGGTCTGGGGCCATGGGCCAACTCCTCACCCAAAACACTGGTCTGGCTTGGCATGTCAGTCAGTCCGATTCCTACACTGGGCCTCTGCATGATATTCGCCCAGAAGCTGCCTTTCAAGGACTGAAGTGGAACAAAAAGTATAAAAGAAATGTCATTCCCAGAGGGAAAACAGTTTCATTTCTCTTGTGTCTGCTTTTTTTTTTTTTTTTTACAGTTACCTCAAAATTCCCGGATCCAGAACAGCTACTCTGAGTTTTGGTAGAGATTCCAAAGCAGGATACAGTAGGTTTCAAAGTACACCTTGGAAAATCAATCGTTTGTCTGCAGCATGCAGCATGTAGGTGTGATGTCTGTAACTGGTCTTAGTTGATGCAGAGGTACTTGGAAAAAAACGTTTAATCTTTCATCTCTCCCCACCTGCGTTCTTCCTAAGTGTACTTTTTATTCAGCAGGACTCGGATGAGAGAGAGAGAGAGGGAGAGAGAGAGGAACTCTCTTCACATCAGCGTCAAAGGAAAAAGTGTTCAGCGACTTACAGTCCTAGTGACTGTTCTGTGTAAAAGCAGGATTGTTTTTCCATCAGACCTTGCGTGCCGTACCAGTCTGTGCGTTAACAGGTGCCTAAGAAAGGTCAAAAGGGAATAACTCCATGTCGTTCACTCGTGTGAATCTTGGTGGGGAGCAGAGGCGAGAGTGAACTGCAGTGAGGGGGAGGTTACTGAAGCCCCAGTTTGTTTCCAGCGAGCGTGGTGTTGTGGTGTTCAAAGTTACAGGTGCCCGCTGGCCTGGAGCTGGATACTTCTGCCTCTGCTTTCTTTGGGGGTTGATGATTCCTTATGTTTATGTTGGTGTGCCAGACAAATTTGTTAAAGGCGTTTCCATCAGACCTGGTTTGAATGTGTTACCCCTTCATTTAATTAAAAGAAAAAAAGCCCCGCTCCATCACTGCTGCTGTGATGTGTGACTAAAGCCCATCTTCCCTCCACTGGGAGCAGGTGAGAGATGGAACTAAACCCCGAAGGATTTTCTGCTCACTGATGGCACGTGAGTTTTCTTGGGAATTCTCTGCCAAATGTGGTGAATTGTTTTTGAATGTGGCCATGAGGGGAGTTGAACGTGCCCGTCCAGATCTGCAAACATGCAGTGCCAGAAGGAGAAGCCTTGAAATGTAAACCGGGATTTATTCACCTGACTCACAGGTGTGTGTGCTGTGCCCAGGTCCCCTGTCCAAATCCTGGGCGGGGAGAAGCCAGGACTGCACATTCCTTGTGATAGGAATTCAGGTTTTTCTGGGGGGGTCGGGGTGGGGGTTAAATACAAATGAGATGCCAGGGAGGGAATGGCTCCTACGTGTAAATATATTTGCCCAAAAGGAGCCCTGCCCAGTCTGACTGCTGCCCAGTGCTGCTCCCTGACTGTACCCTCTCTTGGTGAGCCTCTGTCCCGCTGGCCGTGGTTTTGTTTTCTGGTTTTGTTTTTTTTGTTTGTTTTTTTGTTTTTGTTTTTTTTTTTTTTTTAATTTCATCCTGCACCCCGATCTTCATTTTCTTCCCGTGTCGTCTCTGCTGCCACTCTCCCTTTCTGCCTCGTGTCCTCTGTGTCTGGTTTATAATGTGTAGACTATATGGATATATGAATTCCACGTAAGTATGCCAAATATAAATAGAAAAATGAATTGAAATATAGTTTTAAAATAAAGGGGTTTTAATTTTCTGTTTTGTTAGAGGCCGGGCTTTTCCATAAAGGATGTAAAAATGTGAAGATATAGAATATATAAGTGTGTGTGTGTGTGTGTGTGTGTGTGTGTGTGTGTGTGTGTATACATATATACACACACACATAAAATATAAATGTTAGTAATATAAAGATTTCTTAATAAAAATAATATTGTACCCATGTTGTAATTGATGCCAATACGCATTAAATTCAATATCCAAAAATAGGTATTGATTATGAATATAAATTAATTATTAACAAACATATATATATATATATTTATATATATATATATCTAATGGGTTTGGGTTTTTTTTAATTTATTCATGGCAGGGATTTTTTAGTTTGGGTCGGGGTTTTTTGGGGGGCATTCGTTTAGTAGGATTTTTTAAAGGGAGGGACCTCGATGTTTTTTGGCCCCTTGTCTCTCAGTGTGTGTGTCTGTCTCTCTGTCTGTGTGTCTCTCTGTCTGTGTGTCTGTCTCTCAGTGTGTGTGTCTGTCTCTCAGTGTGTGTGTCTCTCTGTGTGTCTCTCTGTCTGTGTGTCTCTCTGTGTGTCTCTCTGTCTGTGTGTCTGTCTGTCTGTGTGTCTGTCTGTCTCTCTGTCTGTGTCCCCCGTGTCCCCAAAGAGCCGCAGCCCCGGGCTGAGCTCGGCCGCAGTGCTGCCGCCTTGTGGTAAGAGATCGGTACTGCAGCCGTGCCCGGAGCCGGAGCCCGGGCAGTGCTGCCGCCTTGTGGACACAGCGCGGTACTGCAGCCGTGCCCCGAAGCGGCGACGGGCTCCTCCTCGGCGCTGCTGCGGGAGGGCGGTGGGGGCGTGTGACCTTCTCAAGATGGCGGATGGCCCAAGGTGACGATGCCGTTCCACTGGGACCGATGCGACGCTCGGGACGGCGGACGCAATAGGGCCCCGGCAGAGATACGCTGGGGGGTGTGTGTGTGTGGGGGGGGGGGGGGTGTGTCCTTCTTTTCCCGCCCTTTTTTTTGCCGTCCTATGTAGAAGGTCGGGTGAGCGATGGCCAGGTCGCCATCTTGGGAGTGGCACGCTGCAATTTCCGCCCTTCCTGGCGCCAAATTTGGTCCTGGCAGAAGCCACTTCCGGTGGCGTTGCCACCGTTGTCGTGGTAACCGTAAAGCCCCAGATAATGGTGTCTATTGAAGTCGCCTGCCTGAATCCGACCCCCGGCGCCGATCGCGCGCTCTCCCGCCGCCTGTTCCACGAGCCATTTCCAGCACCGCTGACCAGTCCGCGCCCGTCCGCGCCGCGTAAAAGGCGACGGAAAATCGCGCCGAGAACGCGGGATCGGTTTCGGGGCCGGATTCAGGCAGGCGAGTTGAATAGCCGCCAATGTAGGGGGCCTTCTTTTTTCACCTCCCGAAACAAAGATGGCGGAGGCACCGGAAATGGCTTCTGCCAGTATCAAAGATGGCGGCAGGGGAGGGCGGAAATTGCGTCTCGACCTTCCCAAGATGGCGACTCAACCGTCACTCGCCCGACCTTCTACATAGGGCGGCCAAAAAGGGGCGGGGAAAAAGAGGACCCCTCACGGGGTGTCTACTGCATTGCCTGCCCGCGACGCCGACGCCGATCGCCCCCCCCCCCACTGCCCCGGCGCGATTTTGCGCGGCGTTTCCCATCGTGCCCACACGGGCTGTGGGCTCAGCGGCGCCGCGGACGCGCGGGAGCCCGGCGGGCGCCGACAGGCAGCGGCGGGAGCCCGCCCCTCTCTCTGCCGGGGTCCTTCCCCGGCCGCCGTCGCGGAGACCGACTCCCGTCCCGCCGCGCCACCTCTCCGCGCCGCCCGGTTCCGCTCCCCCCCCCCCCCCCCCCCGGGAACGCATCGACGAAGGAAGAGCGGTCGCCCAGCTCCCGGAGCCATCGCCCTGCCCGCAGCCGGGAGCAGCCCGCAGGAGGAGGCAGCTGCTCTCTCTGCCGGAGAGGTGAGAGGGGCGGAAGGACGGGGCGGGGGGGGAGAGCGGGCACGGGAGAATTCCCAGGCACAATTCCAGCTCCCCCCCCCCCTTTCAGCTGGCAGCAGCCCGATGTCCTCTGCATGCGGCAGCAGCTGCAGCGCTGGTTTGGAGCAGGTTTCCATGGCATTTTATGGCAAAGGTGCCCTTTCTAGCCGGGAGCCCCGGCTGGGTTCCCTGGCTGGGAAAGTCCTTGAAGTAGCCAAAGGGAGCAGCTGCTAAGAATTCCGAGCCCGCTGTTCCTGTGGTTCTGGATACAGTGTTTCAGTAGTGTGTGCTTCTGTCCTATGTGCTGCTAGATGTACTTTGGAGCAAGTTGACTCTTTCATCTCTCCCCACCTGCATTCTTCCTAGGTGTACGTTTTATTCAGCAGCACTCAGATGAGAGAAAGGATCTCTGTTCCCATCAGCATCAAAGGAAAAAGTGTGCTCACACAGACCTAAGTTGTTTGGTCAAAAAACTCTTACTTTGCTTTGGTCCAAAAAATGTTATTACTGTGTGCAAACTCACGGGGAAGATTTTATTCAGCAGCACTCAGTGGGACATGAAAGCTCCACTTTCCCTTTTCTTGAACAGTCTGAGACTCAATATTACTTGGTATCAATTTTATTACAGGCGATTTGAACTTTTTGAAGAGCCAGAAGGATTGTTTGTGCATGCGTGTGTCACTAATATCCCTCCTCTCTCCAATGCAGGATGGGGGAAAAAAAGGCTGCAGAGCTTCCTGCAAGGGGCTGTAAGTGCAAATAAAGAGGAGCCAGAGGTTTAGTTGATATGAAGCACTAGTTCTGAAAAGAGCCTGATGCATTTGCTGATACCAAAACCAGTAGGAATAGCAGACTGAACTCGGGCATCGTGATGGTCTCCTTGGCTTTAAAAAGCTTTAATGGCTTTAAAGGGCATTTCTCTCAGACCTGGTTTATTTTTATTACCTTTCATTACATTTTAGAATAAAAAAGCCCCGCTCCATCACTGCGGCTGTGATGTGTGACTAAAGCCCATCTTCCCTCCACTGGGAGCAGGTGAGAGATGGGACTAAACCCCGAAGGATTTTCTGCTCACTGATGGCACGTGAGTTTTCTTGGGAATTCTCTGCCAAATGTGGTCAGTTGTTCTTGAATGTGGCCATGAGGGGAGTTGAACGTGCCAGCCCAGATGTGCAAACATGCAGTGCCAGAAGGAGATCCCTTGAAGTGTCACCTGGGATGTGTTCCACTGACTCACTAGTGGGTGCTGTGCCCAGGTCCCCTGTCCAAATCCTGGGCGGGGAGAAGCCAGGACTGCACATTGCTCGTGATATGAAGTCACTTCTGGGGAAGTTCAATAGAAATGAGATGCCAGGGAGGGAATGGCTTGTAACTGTAAATATTTTTGTCCTAGAGGAGCCCTGCCCAGTCTGACTGCTGCCCAGTGCTGCTCCCTGACTGCACGCTCTCTTGGTGAGCCTCTGTCCTGCTGGCCGTGCCTTTTCTGTCCCCGTCCCCGTGCCGCTCCGTGCCCGTCTTTACCCTCCCGAGCACGTGGCGTGGTCGATTCCTGTCTCCCGGTCCTGGTTTCCCTTTTTGTCTCTGTGTCCCTGCGTCCTTGCTGTGTGTTTGGGACTCCGTCTTTTTGTCTGTCCTTCTCCGTGCCTCACTCGTGTTCCCGTTCTGTTCCCTGTGGCTCTGTGGTGCTCCCCGTGCCATTGTTTCCCCCGGGATCCTTGTGTCCCCTTCGCTGCCCCTGTTCTTTTTTAATCCCTCTCTCGTGCTGCCCATCTAGCATCCCTTTTTTGTGGTTTTGTTTTCTATTTTTTTTTCCTCCATTTCATCCTGCACCCCGATCTTCATTTTCTTTCCTGTGTCCTCTCTGCTGCCACTCTCTGCCTCGTGTCCTCTGTGTCTGCGGGGCTGGGGAGGAACTTTAGCCCTCCTGGGGGCTGCCCCCCACCCCTTTCCTTGTGCCAGCAGGGTCCCTTTTTGGGGGCATGGACCCGTGGGAAGGGTTCCCATCAAGGGCCGTGCTGCCGTCCAGGGCAGCTGGAGCGGTTCTGTGCCTTCATTTTGGGGGTGAGGAAAGAAGGCTGAGGGGGGGACGGGGTGGAGACTCGGGGGGCTCCGATGTGTTTCGGGGCAGCCCGAGGTCCCCGGCAGAGGGAGCCACGCTGCGGGGCAGGAGCAGGGGAGTGGGGAATGGGGGGGGCCGTGCTGGGTGCCCTCCCCCAGAGGGACCCACGGGTGCCAGGACATTCCCAGGGAGGGGTGGCCGTAGAATACATGAAAAATTTTTGTTTGTTTTCATTTCGTTAGAGGAAGGCTTTCTTTAGTTTTGGCTGGGGTTTATTTTGGTGCATTCATTCAGGGGGATTTCCTGAAGGGATGGATCTCGTTGTTTCATCCCCCCCCCACCCCATCCCTTGTCTGTCTGTCTGTCTGTCTGTCTGTCTGTCTGTCTGCCCGTCCCCAAAGGGCCGCAGCCCCGGGCTGAGCTCGGCGGCAGTGCTGCCGCCTTGTGGGCACAGCGCGGTACTGCAGCCGTCGCCTGTCTCGGATGCAGCCCCACAGCGAGCAGTCCGTCCGGAGCAGAAGTGTGAAAGCTGGGATCCTTTGACTTCTGCAGGGGACTTCATTTTCTTTTCCTCTTCTTCTCTTCCAGGACCGGAGAAATGGTTCCACTCCTCCCATCTTTGCCAAAAGCTGTGGTGTTTGAGGAGCCAGAGCCAAGGTGCCTTCAGCACCAGGGCTCTGCACTGGGGGGCTCCCGGTCCTGACCGCGCAGGGTTCCCCTTTTCCTCCCCGCTGGGATGAAGTGTCTATGGAATCTGGGATCTGGGTGAAACTGCGGCTCTGCTGGTATCCAGGGACGTGAGGTTCCGGGGGACTGCGTTTCCCCGTGGCTTTCCAGGTCGGCAGCAGCCGGAGGAAATGGGGTGCCAGAGCCGTGCCCCATCAGGCCGTGTTTGCCTCTGAGGAACAGAGAGTCCGGGCTGAGGTGAGATTGCCGGGAGTGCTTGGATGGATGAGCCGTGCGGGGAACGGGGAGCTCGGAATCGCAGCTGCTGCTGGATCCATGGCCTTAGGTCTGCTCCGTCTGTGTCTGTGCCAAGTGGGATTTGTGCTGGGGAGAGAGGTGCTGTGGGGAGCCAAAGGTGGAGTAAATCCTCTGTGGGGATGGGCAGCGAAGGACTGAGTAGCAGGGGAAGGAGAGGATTTCTAAAGGATACGACTGTTTCTGCCAAGAGCGGGGTGGAGCAGCGATGGGGGTGGTTGGGTTTGGCCTGGGCTCTGTTATTCTTGGTGCCATTTTAAAATTCTGTCGTGTGATTTACTGTGCGGGAGCTTTCGAACGAGAGCTGACAGAAATGTAGGTTAAGCCTTGGAAGTTGGGTCCATTGACTGCAGCAGCTCGCCGAGGCTGGAGGACTGGGGTGATGGCTGCTCCCAGGAAAGGTCACTTATTTATTGATACTGTGTCACATTTCCCTCAGCCCGGAATGGCTGTGAGTTTGTGCTCTTCTCAGTGGGGGATTGGAGAAGGTTTTGGCTGTAATTAGAAGTGGGAGAAAAATCCTGCTAAATAAAAGTGTCTCACCTCTGTCCCCCTAAGTTATCCCAGTTTGTCCCAGCTTGGAGCTGCGCAGAAGTCAGGCAGGGGAAATGACCTCAGGGATACAGCTGTCAGTTCCGAGGCAGAGAGAGAAGATGTAGCAGCCAAGGGCAGGGGAGGGGAAAGGTTTCAGAAAGCATTTCTGTGGTGTAATGAATGCCAATTTCTGCTTGCCCAGGGAGAAGAGGACGAACTCCCAGCCATTCAGGCCTGACAGTCCCCTGCAGCGAGGGCATACACTGGAAGAGTTCAGGGTCGAAGACAAGGCTGAGGGAAAATCCAGGGTATTTATAAGGGATGATGAGAGGTGGGTCCAGGGTGAGAATCCAGTGGGTAAAGGGAAAAGTGGTGCCAGGGAGGAGTAATACAGGGCAGGGGCCGATAAGGTAGGATGGGTGGAACAGTGCAGTGAACATAAACCAGTGGGGGGGGGGGTACAGGGATACAAGAACTTTCCAGAGCTGGGAGGAGACAAGGGATGACATAACTGGGAATAGAGGCAACCAATGGGAAATGAGGGTTATAAAGCTTTACCTTAAAGCTTTGCCATAAAGAATTTTTAAAACCTTTGACAACCTTCTTAGGAGCTATTCTAAACTTAAACAAATGCCCTCCAAGGTCTGGGGCCATGGGCCAACTCCTCACCCAAAACACTGGTCTGGCTTGGCATGTCAGTCAGTCCGATTCCTACACTGGGCCTCTGCATGATATTCGCCCAGAAGCTGCCTTTCAAGGACTGAAGTGGAACAAAAAGTATAAAAGAAATGTCATTCCCAGAGGGAAAACAGTTTCATTTCTGTTGTGTCTGCTTTTTTTTTTTTTTTTTTAACAGTTACCTCAAAATTCCCGGATCCAGAACAGCTACTCTGAGTTTTGGTAGAGATTCCAAAGCAGGATACAGTAGGTTTCAAAGTACACCTTGGAAAATCAATCGTTTGTCTGCAGCATGCAGCATGTAGGTGTGATGTCTGTAACTGGTCTTAGTTGATGCAGAGGTACTTGGAAAAAAACGTTTAATCTTTCATCTCTCCCCACCTGCGTTCTTCCTAAGTGTACTTTTTATTCAGCAGGACTCGGATGAGAGAGAGAGAGAGGGAGAGAGAGAGGAACTCTCTTCACATCAGCGTCAAAGGAAAAAGTGTTCAGCGACTTACAGTCCTAGTGACTGTTCTGTGTAAAAGCAGGATTGTTTTTCCATCAGACCTTGCGTGCCGTACCAGTCTGTGCGTTAACAGGTGCCTAAGAAAGGTCAAAAGGGAATAACTCCATGTCGTTCACTCGTGTGAATCTTGGTGGGGAGCAGAGGCGAGAGTGAACTGCAGTGAGGGGGAGGTTACTGAAGCCCCAGTTTGTTTCCAGCGAGCGTGGTGTTGTGGTGTTCAAAGTTACAGGTGCCCGCTGGCCTGGAGCTGGATACTTCTGCCTCTGCTTTCTTTGGGGGTTGATGATTCCTTATGTTTATGTTGGTGTGCCAGACAAATTTGTTAAAGGCGTTTCCATCAGACCTGGTTTGAATGTGTTACCCCTTCATTTAATTAAAAGAAAAAAAGCCCCGCTCCATCACTGCTGCTGTGATGTGTGACTAAAGCCCATCTTCCCTCCACTGGGAGCAGGTGAGAGATGGAACTAAACCCCGAAGGATTTTCTGCTCACTGATGGCACGTGAGTTTTCTTGGGAATTCTCTGCCAAATGTGGTGAATTGTTTTTGAATGTGGCCATGAGGGGAGTTGAACGTGCCCGTCCAGATCTGCAAACATGCAGTGCCAGAAGGAGAAGCCTTGAAATGTAAACCGGGATTTATTCACCTGACTCACAGGTGTGTGTGCTGTGCCCAGGTCCCCTGTCCAAATCCTGGGCGGGGAGAAGCCAGGACTGCACATTCCTTGTGATAGGAATTCAGGTTTTTCTGGGGGGGTCGGGGTGGGGGTTAAATACAAATGAGATGCCAGGGAGGGAATGGCTCCTACGTGTAAATATATTTGCCCAAAAGGAGCCCTGCCCAGTCTGACTGCTGCCCAGTGCTGCTCCCTGACTGTACCCTCTCTTGGTGAGCCTCTGTCCCGCTGGCCGTGGTTTTGTTTTCTGGTTTTGTTTTTTTTGTTTGTTTTTTTGTTTTTGTTTTTTTTTTTTTTTTAATTTCATCCTGCACCCCGATCTTCATTTTCTTCCCGTGTCGTCTCTGCTGCCACTCTCCCTTTCTGCCTCGTGTCCTCTGTGTCTGGTTTATAATGTGTAGACTATATGGATATATGAATTCCACGTAAGTATGCCAAATATAAATAGAAAAATGAATTGAAATATAGTTTTAAAATAAAGGGGTTTTAATTTTCTGTTTTGTTAGAGGCCGGGCTTTTCCATAAAGGATGTAAAAATGTGAAGATATAGAATATATAAGTGTGTGTGTGTGTGTGTGTGTGTGTGTGTGTGTGTGTATACATATATACACACACACATAAAATATAAATGTTAGTAATATAAAGATTTCTTAATAAAAATAATATTGTACCCATGTTGTAATTGATGCCAATACGCATTAAATTCAATATCCAAAAATAGGTATTGATTATGAATATAAATTAATTATTAACAAACATATATATATATATATTTATATATATATATATCTAATGGGTTTGGGTTTTTTTTAATTTATTCATGGCAGGGATTTTTTAGTTTGGGTCGGGGTTTTTTGGGGGGCATTCGTTTAGTAGGATTTTTTAAAGGGAGGGACCTCGATGTTTTTTGGCCCCTTGTCTCTCAGTGTGTGTGTCTGTCTCTCTGTCTGTGTGTCTCTCAGTGTGTGTGTCTGTCTCTCAGTGTGTGTGTCTGTCTCTCAGTGTGTGTGTCTCTCTGTGTGTCTCTCTGTCTGTGTGTCTCTCTGTGTGTCTCTCTGTCTGTGTGTCTGTCTGTCTGTGTGTCTGTCTGTCTCTCTGTCTGTGTCCCCCGTGTCCCCAAAGAGCCGCAGCCCCGGGCTGAGCTCGGCCGCAGTGCTGCCGCCTTGTGGTAAGAGATCGGTACTGCAGCCGTGCCCGGAGCCGGAGCCCGGGCAGTGCTGCCGCCTTGTGGACACAGCGCGGTACTGCAGCCGTGCCCCGAAGCGGCGACGGGCTCCTCCTCGGCGCTGCTGCGGGAGGGCGGTGGGGGCGTGTGACCTTCTCAAGATGGCGGATGGCCCAAGGTGACGATGCCGTTCCACTGGGACCGATGCGACGCTCGGGACGGCGGACGCAATAGGGCCCCGGCAGAGATACGCTGGGGGGTGTGTGTGTGTGTGGGGGGGGGGTGTGTCCTTCTTTTCCCGCCCTTTTTTTTTGCCGTCCTATGTAGAAGGTCGGGTGAGCGATGGCCAGGTCGCCATCTTGGGAGTGGCACGCTGCAATTTCCGCCCTTCCTGGCGCCAAATTTGGTCCTGGCAGAAGCCACTTCCGGTGGCGTTGCCACCGTTGTCGTGGTAACCGTAAAGCCCCAGATAATGGTGTCTATTGAAGTCGCCTGCCTGAATCCGACCCCCGGCGCCGATCGCGCGCTCTCCCGCCGCCTGTTCCACGAGCCATTTCCAGCACCGCTGACCAGTCCGCGCCCGTCCGCGCCGCGTAAAAGGCGACGGAAAATCGCGCCGAGAACGCGGGATCGGTTTCGGGGCCGGATTCAGGCAGGCGAGTTGAATAGCCGCCAATGTAGGGGGCCTTCTTTTTTCACCTCCCGAAACAAAGATGGCGGAGGCACCGGAAATGGCTTCTGCCAGTATCAAAGATGGCGGCAGGGGAGGGCGGAAATTGCGTCTCGACCTTCCCAAGATGGCGACTCAACCGTCACTCGCCCGACCTTCTACATAGGGCGGCCAAAAAGGGGCGGGGAAAAAGAGGACCCCTCACGGGGTGTCTACTGCATTGCCTGCCCGCGACGCCGACGCCGATCGCCCCCCCCCCCCACTGCCCCGGCGCGATTTTGCGCGGCGTTTCCCATCGTGCCCACACGGGCTGTGGGCTCAGCGGCGCCGCGGACGCGCGGGAGCCCGGCGGGCGCCGACAGGCAGCGGCGGGAGCCCGCCCCTCTCTCTGCCGGGGTCCTTCCCCGGCCGCCGTCGCGGAGACCGACTCCCGTCCCGCCGCGCCACCTCTCCGCGCCGCCCGGTTCCGCTCCCCCCCCCCCCCCCCCCCCCCCCCGGGGAGCGCATCGACGAAGGAAGAGCGGTCGCCCAGCTCCCGGAGCCATCGCCCTGCCCGCAGCCGGGAGCAGCCCGCAGGAGGAGGCAGCTGCTCTCTCTGCCGGAGAGGTGAGAGGGGCGGAAGGACGGGGCGGGGGGGGAGAGCGGGCACGGGAGAATTCCCAGGCACAATTCCAGCTCCCCCCCCCCCTTTCAGCTGGCAGCAGCCCGATGTCCTCTGCATGCGGCAGCAGCTGCAGCGCTGGTTTGGAGCAGGTTTCCATGGCATTTTATGGCAAAGGTGCCCTTTCTAGCCGGGAGCCCCGGCTGGGTTCCCTGGCTGGGAAAGTCCTTGAAGTAGCCAAAGGGAGCAGCTGCTGAGAATTCCGAGCCCGCTGTTCCTGTGGTTCTGGATACAATGTTTCAGTAGTGTGTGCTTCTGTCCTATGTGCTGCTAGATGTACTTTGGAGCAAGTTGACTCTTTCATCTCTCCCCACCTGCATTCTTCCTAGGTGTACGTTTTATTCAGCAGCACTCAGATGAGAGAAAGGATCTCTGTTCCCATCAGCATCAAAGGAAAAAGTGTGCTCACACAGACCTAAGTTGTTTGGTCAAAAAATTCTTACTTTGCTTTGGTCCAAAAAATGTTATTACTGTGTGCAAACTCACGGGGAAGATTTTATTCAGCAGCATTCAGTGGGACATGAAAGCTCCACTTTCCCTTTTCTTGAACAGTCTGAGACTCAATATTACTTGGTATCAATTTTATTACAGGCGATTTGAACTTTCTGAAGAGCCAGAAGGATTGTTTGTGCATGCGTGTGTCACTAACATCCCTCCTCTCTCCAATGCAGGATGGGGGAAAAAAAGGCTGCAGAGCTTCCTGCAAGGGGCTGTAAGTGCAAATAAAGAGGAGCCAGAGTTTTAGTTGATATGAAGCACTAGTTCTGAAAAGAGCCTGATGGATTTGCTGATACCAAAAGCAGTAGGAATAGGAGACTGAACTCGGGCATGGTGATGGTCTCCTTGGCTTTAAAAAGCTTTAATGGCTTTAAAGGGCATTTCTCTCAGACCTGGTTTATTTTTATTACCTTTCATTACATTTTAGAATAAAAAAGCCCCGCTCCATCACTGCGGCTGTGATGTGTGACTAAAGCCCATCTTCCCTCCACTGGGAGCAGGTGAGAGATGGAACTAAACCCCGAAGGATTTTCTGCTCACTGATGGCACGTGAGTTTTCTTGGGAATTCTCTGCCAAATGTGGTCAGTTGTTCTTGAATGTGGCCATGAGGGGAGTTGAACGTGCCAGCCCAGATGTGCAAACATGCAGTGCCAGAAGGAGATCCCTTGAAGTGTCACCTGGGATGTGTTCCACTGACTCACTAGTGGGTGCTGTGCCCAGGTCCCCTGTCCAAATCCTGGGCGGGGAGAAGCCAGGACTGCACATTGCTCGTGATAGGAAGTCACTTCTGGGGAAGTTCAATAGAAATGAGATGCCAGGGAGGGAATGGCTTGTAACTGTAAATATTTTTGTCCTAGAGGAGCCCTGCCCAGTCTGACTGCTGCCCAGTGCTGCTCCCTGACTGCACGCTCTCTTGGTGAGCCTCTGTCCTGCTGGCCGTGCCTTTTCTGTCCCCGTCCCCGTGCCGCTCCGTGCCCGTCTTTACCCTCCCGAGCACGTGGCGTGGTCGATTCCTGTCTCCCGGTCCTGGTTTCCCTTTTTGTCTCTGTGTCCCTGCGTCCTTGCTGTGTGTTTGGGACTCCGTCTTTTTGTCTGTCCTTCTCCGTGCCTCACTCGTGTTCCCGTTCTGTTCCCTGTGGCTCTGTGGTGCTCCCCGTGCCATTGTTTCCCCCGGGATCCTTGTGTCCCCTTCGCTGCCCCTGTTCTTTTTTAATCCCTCTCTCGTGCTGCCCATCTAGCATCCCTTTTTTTGTGGTTTTGTTTTCTATTTTTTTTTCCTCCATTTCATCCTGCACCCCGATCTTCATTTTCTTTCCTGTGTCCTCTCTGCTGCCACTCTCTGCCTCGTGTCCTCTGTGTCTGCGGGGCTGGGGAGGAACTTTAGCCCTCCTGGGGGCTGCCCCCCACCCCTTTCCTTGTGCCAGCAGGGTCCCTTTTTGGGGGCATGGACCCGTGGGAAGGGTTCCCATCAAGGGCCGTGCTGCCGTCCAGGGCAGCTGGAGCGGTTCTGTGCCTTCATTTTGGGGGTGAGGAAAGAAGGCTGAGGGGGGGACGGGGTGGAGACTCGGGGGGCTCCGATGTGTTTCGGGGCAGCCCGAGGTCCCCGGCAGAGGGAGCCACGCTGCGGGGCAGGAGCAGGGGAGTGGGGAATGGGGGGGGCCGTGCTGGGTGCCCTCCCCCAGAGGGACCCACGGGTGCCAGGACATTCCCAGGGAGGGGTGGCCGTAGAATACATGAAAAATTTTTGTTTGTTTTCATTTCGTTAGAGGAAGGCTTTCTTTAGTTTTGGCTGGGGTTTATTTTGGTGCATTCATTCAGGGGGATTTCCTGAAGGGATGGATCTCGTTGTTTCATCCCCCCCCCACCCCATCCCTTGTCTGTCTGTCTGTCTGTCTGTCTGTCTGTCTGTCTGCCCGTCCCCAAAGGGCCGCAGCCCCGGGCTGAGCTCGGCGGCAGTGCTGCCGCCTTGTGGGCACAGCGCGGTACTGCAGCCGTCGCCTGTCTCGGATGCAGCCCCACAGCGAGCAGTCCGTCCGGAGCAGAAGTGTGAAAGCTGGGATCCTTTGACTTCTGCAGGGGACTTCATTTTCTTTTCCTCTTCTTCTCTTCCAGGACCGGAGAAATGGTTCCACTCCTCCCATCTTTCCCAAAAGCTGTGGTGTTTGAGGAGCCAGAGCCAAGGTGCCTTCAGCACCAGGGCTCTGCACTGGGGGGCTCCCGGTCCTGACCGCGCAGGGTTCCCCTTTTCCTCCCCGCTGGGATGAAGTGTCTATGGAATCTGGGATCTGGGTGAAACTGCGGCTCTGCTGGTATCCAGGGACGTGAGGTTCCGGGGGACTGCGTTTCCCCGTGGCTTTCCAGGTCGGCAGCAGCCGGAGGAAATGGGGTGCCAGAGCCGTGCCCCATCAGGCCGTGTTTGCCTCTGAGGAACAGAGAGTCCGGGCTGAGGTGAGATTGCCGGGAGTGCTTGGATGGATGAGCCGTGCGGGGAACGGGGAGCTCGGAATCGCAGCTGCTGCTGGATCCATGGCCTTAGGTCTGCTCCGTCTGTGTCTGTGCCAAGTGGGATTTGTGCTGGGGAGAGAGGTGCTGTGGGGAGCCAAAGGTGGAGTAAATCCTCTGTGGGGATGGGCAGCGAAGGACTGAGTAGCAGGGGAAGGAGAGGATTTCTAAAGGATACGACTGTTTCTGCCAAGAGCGGGGTGGAGCAGCGATGGGGGTGGTTGGGTTTGGCCTGGGCTCTGTTATTCTTGGTGCCATTTTAAAATTCTGTCGTGTGATTTACTGTGCGGGAGCTTTCGAACGAGAGCTGACAGAAATGTAGGTTAAGCCTTGGAAGTTGGGTCCATTGACTGCAGCAGCTCGCCGAGGCTGGAGGACTGGGGTGATGGCTGCTCCCAGGAAAGGTCACTTATTTATTGATACTGTGTCACATTTCCCTCAGCGACTGCCAGCCCGGAATGGCTGTGAGTTTGTGCTCTTCTCACTGGGGGATTGGAGAAGGTTTTGGCTGTAATTAGAAGTGGGAGAAAAATCCTGCTAAATAAAAGTGTCTCACCTCTGTCCCCCTAAGTTATCCCAGTTTGTCCCAGCTTGGAGCTGCGCAGAAGTCAGGCAGGGGAAATGACCTCAGGGATACAGCTGTCAGTTCCGAGGCAGAGAGAGAAGATGTAGCAGCAAAGGACAGGGGAGGGGAAAGGTTTCAGAAAGCATTTCTGTGGTGTAATGAATGCCAATTTCTGCTTGCCCAGGGAGAAGAGGACGAACTCCCAGCCATTCAGGCCTGACAGTCCCCTGCAGCGAGGGCATACACTGGAAGAGTTCAGGGTCGAAGACAAGGCTGAGGGAAAATCCAGGGTATTTATAAGGGATGATGAGAGGTGGGTCCAGGGTGAGAATCCAGTGGGTAAAGGGAAAAGTGGTGCCAGGGAGGAGTAATACAGGGCAGGGGCCGATAAGGTAGGATGGGTGGAACAGTGCAGTGAACATAAACCAGTGGGGGGGGCGGGGGGGTACAGGGATACAAGAACTTTCCAGAGCTGGGAGGAGACAAGGGATGACATAACTGGGAATAGAGGCAACCAATGGGAAATGAGGGTTATAAAGCTTTACCTTAAAGCTTTGCCATAAAGAATTTTTAAAACCTTTGACAACCTTCTTAGGAGCTATTCTAAACTTAAACAAATGCCCTCCAAGGTCTGGGGCCATGGGCCAACTCCTCACCCAAAACACTGGTCTGGCTTGGCATGTCAGTCAGTCCGATTCCTACACTGGGCCTCTGCATGATATTCGCCCAGAAGCTGCCTTTCAAGGACTGAAGTGGAACAAAAAGTATAAAAGAAATGTCATTCCCAGAGGGAAAACAGTTTCATTTCTGTTGTGTCTGCTTTTTTTTTTTTTTTTTTAACAGTTACCTCAAAATTCCCGGATCCAGAACAGCTACTCTGAGTTTTGGTAGAGATTCCAAAGCAGGATACAGTAGGTTTCAAAGTACACCTTGGAAAATCAATCGTTTGTCTGCAGCATGCAGCATGTAGGTGTGATGTCTGTAACTGGTCTTAGTTGATGCAGAGGTACTTGGAAAAAAACGTTTAATCTTTCATCTCTCCCCACCTGCGTTCTTCCTAAGTGTACTTTTTATTCAGCAGGACTCGGATGAGAGAGAGAGAGAGGGAGAGAGAGAGGAACTCTCTTCACATCAGCGTCAAAGGAAAAAGTGTTCAGCGACTTACAGTCCTAGTGACTGTTCTGTGTAAAAGCAGGATTGTTTTTCCATCAGACCTTGCGTGCCGTACCAGTCTGTGCGTTAACAGGTGCCTAAGAAAGGTCAAAAGGGAATAACTCCATGTCGTTCACTCGTGTGAATCTTGGTGGGGAGCAGAGGCGAGAGTGAACTGCAGTGAGGGGGAGGTTACTGAAGCCCCAGTTTGTTTCCAGCGAGCGTGGTGTTGTGGTGTTCAAAGTTACAGGTGCCCGCTGGCCTGGAGCTGGATACTTCTGCCTCTGCTTTCTTTGGGGGTTGATGATTCCTTATGTTTATGTTGGTGTGCCAGACAAATTTGTTAAAGGCGTTTCCATCAGACCTGGTTTGAATGTGTTACCCCTTCATTTAATTAAAAGAAAAAAAGCCCCGCTCCATCACTGCTGCTGTGATGTGTGACTAAAGCCCATCTTCCCTCCACTGGGAGCAGGTGAGAGATGGAACTAAACCCCGAAGGATTTTCTGCTCACTGATGGCACGTGAGTTTTCTTGGGAATTCTCTGCCAAATGTGGTGAATTGTTTTTGAATGTGGCCATGAGGGGAGTTGAACGTGCCCGTCCAGATCTGCAAACATGCAGTGCCAGAAGGAGAAGCCTTGAAATGTAAACCGGGATTTATTCACCTGACTCACAGGTGTGTGTGCTGTGCCCAGGTCCCCTGTCCAAATCCTGGGCGGGGAGAAGCCAGGACTGCACATTCCTTGTGATAGGAATTCAGGTTTTTCTGGGGGGGTCGGGGTGGGGGTTAAATACAAATGAGATGCCAGGGAGGGAATGGCTCCTACGTGTAAATATATTTGCCCAAAAGGAGCCCTGCCCAGTCTGACTGCTGCCCAGTGCTGCTCCCTGACTGTACCCTCTCTTGGTGAGCCTCTGTCCCGCTGGCCGTGGTTTTGTTTTCTGGTTTTGTTTTTTTTGTTTGTTTTTTTGTTTTTGTTTTTTTTTTTTTTTTAATTTCATCCTGCACCCCGATCTTCATTTTCTTCCCGTGTCGTCTCTGCTGCCACTCTCCCTTTCTGCCTCGTGTCCTCTGTGTCTGGTTTATAATGTGTAGACTATATGGATATATGAATTCCACGTAAGTATGCCAAATATAAATAGAAAAATGAATTGAAATATAGTTTTAAAATAAAGGGGTTTTAATTTTCTGTTTTGTTAGAGGCCGGGCTTTTCCATAAAGGATGTAAAAATGTGAAGATATAGAATATATAAGTGTGTGTGTGTGTGTGTGTGTGTGTGTGTGTGTGTGTGTGTATACATATATACACACACACATAAAATATAAATGTTAGTAATATAAAGATTTCTTAATAAAAATAATATTGTACCCATGTTGTAATTGATGCCAATACGCATTAAATTCAATATCCAAAAATAGGTATTGATTATGAATATAAATTAATTATTAACAAACATATATATATATATATTTATATATATATATATCTAATGGGTTTGGGTTTTTTTTAATTTATTCATGGCAGGGATTTTTTAGTTTGGGTCGGGGTTTTTTGGGGGGCATTCGTTTAGTAGGATTTTTTAAAGGGAGGGACCTCGATGTTTTTTGGCCCCTTGTCTCTCAGTGTGTGTGTCTGTCTCTCTGTCTGTGTGTCTCTCTGTCTGTGTGTCTGTCTCTCAGTGTGTGTGTCTGTCTCTCAGTGTGTGTGTCTCTCTGTGTGTCTCTCTGTCTGTGTGTCTCTCTGTGTGTCTCTCTGTCTGTGTGTCTGTCTGTCTGTGTGTCTGTCTGTCTCTCTGTCTGTGTCCCCCGTGTCCCCAAAGAGCCGCAGCCCCGGGCTGAGCTCGGCCGCAGTGCTGCCGCCTTGTGGTAAGAGATCGGTACTGCAGCCGTGCCCGGAGCCGGAGCCCGGGCAGTGCTGCCGCCTTGTGGACACAGCGCGGTACTGCAGCCGTGCCCCGAAGCGGCGACGGGCTCCTCCTCGGCGCTGCTGCGGGAGGGCGGTGGGGGCGTGTGACCTTCTCAAGATGGCGGATGGCCCAAGGTGACGATGCCGTTCCACTGGGACCGATGCGACGCTCGGGACGGCGGACGCAATAGGGCCCCGGCAGAGATACGCTGGGGGGTGTGTGTGTGTGTGGGGGGGGGGGTGTGTCCTTCTTTTCCCGCCCTTTTTTTTGCCGTCCTATGTAGAAGGTCGGGTGAGCGATGGCCAGGTCGCCATCTTGGGAGTGGCACGCTGCAATTTCCGCCCTTCCTGGCGCCAAATTTGGTCCTGGCAGAAGCCACTTCCGGTGGCGTTGCCACCGTTGTCGTGGTAACCGTAAAGCCCCAGATAATGGTGTCTATTGAAGTCGCCTGCCTGAATCCGACCCCCGGCGCCGATCGCGCGCTCTCCCGCCGCCTGTTCCACGAGCCATTTCCAGCACCGCTGACCAGTCCGCGCCCGTCCGCGCCGCGTAAAAGGCGACGGAAAATCGCGCCGAGAACGCGGGATCGGTTTCGGGGCCGGATTCAGGCAGGCGAGTTGAATAGCCGCCAATGTAGGGGGCCTTCTTTTTTCACCTCCCGAAACAAAGATGGCGGAGGCACCGGAAATGGCTTCTGCCAGTATCAAAGATGGCGGCAGGGGAGGGCGGAAATTGCGTCTCGACCTTCCCAAGATGGCGACTCAACCGTCACTCGCCCGACCTTCTACATAGGGCGGCCAAAAAGGGGCGGGGAAAAAGAGGACCCCTCACGGGGTGTCTACTGCATTGCCTGCCCGCGACGCCGACGCCGATCGCCCCCCCCCCACTGCCCCGGCGCGATTTTGCGCGGCGTTTCCCATCGTGCCCACACGGGCTGTGGGCTCAGCGGCGCCGCGGACGCGCGGGAGCCCGGCGGGCGCCGACAGGCAGCGGCGGGAGCCCGCCCCTCTCTCTGCCGGGGTCCTTCCCCGGCCGCCGTCGCGGAGACCGACTCCCGTCCCGCCGCGCCACCTCTCCGCGCCGCCCGGTTCCGCTCCCCCCCCCCCCCCCCCCCGGGAACGCATCGACGAAGGAAGAGCGGTCGCCCAGCTCCCGGAGCCATCGCCCTGCCCGCAGCCGGGAGCAGCCCGCAGGAGGAGGCAGCTGCTCTCTCTGCCGGAGAGGTGAGAGGGGCGGAAGGACGGGGCGGGGGGGGAGAGCGGGCACGGGAGAATTCCCAGGCACAATTCCAGCTCCCCCCCCCCCTTTCAGCTGGCAGCAGCCCGATGTCCTCTGCATGCGGCAGCAGCTGCAGCGCTGGTTTGGAGCAGGTTTCCATGGCATTTTATGGCAAAGGTGCCCTTTCTAGCCGGGAGCCCCGGCTGGGTTCCCTGGCTGGGAAAGTCCTTGAAGTAGCCAAAGGGAGCAGCTGCTAAGAATTCCGAGCCCGCTGTTCCTGTGGTTCTGGATACAATGTTTCAGTAGTGTGTGCTTCTGTCCTATGTGCTGCTAGATGTACTTTGGAGCAAGTTGACTCTTTCATCTCTCCCCACCTGCATTCTTCCTAGGTGTACGTTTTATTCAGCAGCACTCAGATGAGAGAAAGGATCTCTGTTCCCATCAGCATCAAAGGAAAAAGTGTGCTCACACAGACCTAAGTTGTTTGGTCAAAAAACTCTTACTTTGCTTTGGTCCAAAAAATGTTATTACTGTGTGCAAACTCACGGGGAAGATTTTATTCAGCAGCACTCAGTGGGACATGAAAGCTCCACTTTCCCTTTTCTTGAACAGTCTGAGACTCAATATTACTTGGTATCAATTTTATTACAGGCGATTTGAACTTTTTGAAGAGCCAGAAGGATTGTTTGTGCATGCGTGTGTCACTAATATCCCTCCTCTCTCCAATGCAGGATGGGGGAAAAAAAGGCTGCAGAGCTTCCTGCAAGGGGCTGTAAGTGCAAATAAAGAGGAGCCAGAGGTTTAGTTGATATGAAGCACTAGTTCTGAAAAGAGCCTGATGGATTTGCTGATACCAAAAGCAGTAGGAATAGGAGACTGAACTCGGGCATGGTGATGGTCTCCTTGGCTTTAAAAAGCTTTAATGGCTTTAAAGGGCATTTCTCTCAGACCTGGTTTATTTTTATTACCTTTCATTACATTTTAGAATAAAAAAGCCCCGCTCCATCACTGCGGCTGTGATGTGTGACTAAAGCCCATCTTCCCTCCACTGGGAGCAGGTGAGAGATGGAACTAAACCCCGAAGGATTTTCTGCTCACTGATGGCACGTGAGTTTTCTTGGGAATTCTCTGCCAAATGTTGTGAATTGTTTTTGAATGTGGCCATGAGGGGAGTTGAACGTGCCCGTCCAGATCTGCAAACATGCAGTGCCAGAAGGAGAAGCCTTGAAATGTAAACCGGGATTTATTCACCTGACTCACAGGTGTGTGTGCTGTGCCCAGGTCCCCTGTCCAAATCCTGGGCGGGGAGAAGCCAGGACTGCACATTCCTTGTGATAGGAATTCAGGTTTTTCTGGGGGGGTCGGGGTGGGGGTTAAATACAAATGAGATGCCAGGGAGGGAATGGCTCCTACGTGTAAATATATTTGCCCAAAAGGAGCCCTGCCCAGTCTGACTGCTGCCCAGTGCTGCTCCCTGACTGTACCCTCTCTTGGTGAGCCTCTGTCCCGCTGGCCGTGGTTTTGTTTTCTGGTTTTGTTTTTTTTGTTTGTTTTTTTGTTTTTGTTTTTTTTTTTTTTTTAATTTCATCCTGCACCCCGATCTTCATTTTCTTCCCGTGTCGTCTCTGCTGCCACTCTCCCTTTCTGCCTCGTGTCCTCTGTGTCTGGTTTATAATGTGTAGACTATATGGATATATGAATTCCACGTAAGTATGCCAAATATAAATAGAAAAATGAATTGAAATATAGTTTTAAAATAAAGGGGTTTTAATTTTCTGTTTTGTTAGAGGCCGGGCTTTTCCATAAAGGATGTAAAAATGTGAAGATATAGAATATATAAGTGTGTGTGTGTGTGTGTGTGTGTGTGTGTGTGTGTGTGTGTATACATATATACACACACACATAAAATATAAATGTTAGTAATATAAAGATTTCTTAATAAAAATAATATTGTACCCATGTTGTAATTGATGCCAATACGCATTAAATTCAATATCCAAAAATAGGTATTGATTATGAATATAAATTAATTATTAACAAACATATATATATATATATTTATATATATATATATCTAATGGGTTTGGGTTTTTTTTAATTTATTCATGGCAGGGATTTTTTAGTTTGGGTCGGGGTTTTTTGGGGGGCATTCGTTTAGTAGGATTTTTTAAAGGGAGGGACCTCGATGTTTTTTGGCCCCTTGTCTCTCAGTGTGTGTGTCTGTCTCTCTGTCTGTGTGTCTCTCTGTCTGTGTGTCTGTCTCTCAGTGTGTGTGTCTGTCTCTCAGTGTGTGTGTCTCTCTGTGTGTCTCTCTGTCTGTGTGTCTCTCTGTGTGTCTCTCTGTCTGTGTGTCTGTCTGTCTGTGTGTCTGTCTGTCTCTCTGTCTGTGTCCCCCGTGTCCCCAAAGAGCCGCAGCCCCGGGCTGAGCTCGGCCGCAGTGCTGCCGCCTTGTGGTAAGAGATCGGTACTGCAGCCGTGCCCGGAGCCGGAGCCCGGGCAGTGCTGCCGCCTTGTGGACACAGCGCGGTACTGCAGCCGTGCCCCGAAGCGGCGACGGGCTCCTCCTCGGCGCTGCTGCGGGAGGGCGGTGGGGGCGTGTGACCTTCTCAAGATGGCGGATGGCCCAAGGTGACGATGCCGTTCCACTGGGACCGATGCGACGCTCGGGACGGCGGACGCAATAGGGCCCCGGCAGAGATACGCTGGGGGGTGTGTGTGTGTGGGGGGGGGGGGGTGTGTCCTTCTTTTCCCGCCCTTTTTTTTGCCGTCCTATGTAGAAGGTCGGGTGAGCGATGGCCAGGTCGCCATCTTGGGAGTGGCACGCTGCAATTTCCGCCCTTCCTGGCGCCAAATTTGGTCCTGGCAGAAGCCACTTCCGGTGGCGTTGCCACCGTTGTCGTGGTAACCGTAAAGCCCCAGATAATGGTGTCTATTGAAGTCGCCTGCCTGAATCCGACCCCCGGCGCCGATCACGCGCTCTCCCGCCGCCTGTTCCACGAGCCATTTCCAGCACCGCTGACCAGTCCGCGCCCGTCCGCGCCGCGTAAAAGGCGACGGAAAATCGCGCCGAGAACGCGGGATCGGTTTCGGGGCCGGATTCAGGCAGGCGAGTTGAATAGCCGCCAATGTAGGGGGCCTTCTTTTTTCACCTCCCGAAACAAAGATGGCGGAGGCACCGGAAATGGCTTCTGCCAGTATCAAAGATGGCGGCAGGGGAGGGCGGAAATTGCGTCTCGACCTTCCCAAGATGGCGACTCAACCGTCACTCGCCCGACCTTCTACATAGGGCGGCCAAAAAGGGGCGGGGAAAAAGAGGACCCCTCACGGGGTGTCTACTGCATTGCCTGCCCGCGACGCCGACGCCGATCGCCCCCCCCCCACTGCCCCGGCGCGATTTTGCGCGGCGTTTCCCATCGTGCCCACACGGGCTGTGGGCTCAGCGGCGCCGCGGACGCGCGGGAGCCCGGCGGGCGCCGACAGGCAGCGGCGGGAGCCCGCCCCTCTCTCTGCCGGGGTCCTTCCCCGGCCGCCGTCGCGGAGACCGACTCCCGTCCCGCCGCGCCACCTCTCCGCGCCGCCCGGTTCCGCTCCCCCCCCCCCCCCCCCCCGGGAACGCATCGACGAAGGAAGAGCGGTCGCCCAGCTCCCGGAGCCATCGCCCTGCCCGCAGCCGGGAGCAGCCCGCAGGAGGAGGCAGCTGCTCTCTCTGCCGGAGAGGTGAGAGGGGCGGAAGGACGGGGCGGGGGGGGAGAGCGGGCACGGGAGAATTCCCAGGCACAATTCCAGCTCCCCCCCCCCCTTTCAGCTGGCAGCAGCCCGATGTCCTCTGCATGCGGCAGCAGCTGCAGCGCTGGTTTGGAGCAGGTTTCCATGGCATTTTATGGCAAAGGTGCCCTTTCTAGCCGGGAGCCCCGGCTGGGTTCCCTGGCTGGGAAAGTCCTTGAAGTAGCCAAAGGGAGCAGCTGCTAAGAATTCCGAGCCCGCTGTTCCTGTGGTTCTGGATACAATGTTTCAGTAGTGTGTGCTTCTGTCCTATGTGCTGCTAGATGTACTTTGGAGCAAGTTGACTCTTTCATCTCTCCCCACCTGCATTCTTCCTAGGTGTACGTTTTATTCAGCAGCACTCAGATGAGAGAAAGGATCTCTGTTCCCATCAGCATCAAAGGAAAAAGTGTGCTCACACAGACCTAAGTTGTTTGGTCAAAAAACTCTTACTTTGCTTTGGTCCAAAAAATGTTATTACTGTGTGCAAACTCACGGGGAAGATTTTATTCAGCAGCACTCAGTGGGACATGAAAGCTCCACTTTCCCTTTTCTTGAACAGTCTGAGACTCAATATTACTTGGTATCAATTTTATTACAGGCGATTTGAACTTTTTGAAGAGCCAGAAGGATTGTTTGTGCATGCGTGTGTCACTAACATCCCTCCTCTCTCCAATGCAGGATGGGGGAAAAAAAGGCTGCAGAGCTTCCTGCAAGGGGCTGTAAGTGCAAATAAAGAGGAGCCAGAGGTTTAGTTGATATGAAGCACTAGTTCTGAAAAGAGCCTGATGGATTTGCTGATACCAAAAGCAGTAGGAATAGGAGACTGAACTCGGGCATGGTGATGGTCTCCTTGGCTTTAAAAAGCTTTAATGGCTTTAAAGGGCATTTCTCTCAGACCTGGTTTATTTTTATTACCTTTCATTACATTTTAGAATAAAAAAGCCCCGCTCCATCACTGCGGCTGTGATGTGTGACTAAAGCCCATCTTCCCTCCACTGGGAGCAGGTGAGAGATGGGACTAAACCCCGAAGGATTTTCTGCTCACTGATGGCACGTGAGTTTTCTTGGGAATTCTCTGCCAAATGTGGTCAGTTGTTCTTGAATGTGGCCATGAGGGGAGTTGAACGTGCCAGCCCAGATGTGCAAACATGCAGTGCCAGAAGGAGATCCCTTGAAGTGTCACCTGGGATGTGTTCCACTGACTCACTAGTGGGTGCTGTGCCCAGGTCCCCTGTCCAAATCCTGGGCGGGGAGAAGCCAGGACTGCACATTGCTCGTGATATGAAGTCACTTCTGGGGAAGTTCAATAGAAATGAGATGCCAGGGAGGGAATGGCTTGTAACTGTAAATATTTTTGTCCTAGAGGAGCCCTGCCCAGTCTGACTGCTGCCCAGTGCTGCTCCCTGACTGCACGCTCTCTTGGTGAGCCTCTGTCCTGCTGGCCGTGCCTTTTCTGTCCCCGTCCCCGTGCCGCTCCGTGCCCGTCTTTACCCTCCCGAGCACGTGGCGTGGTCGATTCCTGTCTCCCGGTCCTGGTTTCCCTTTTTGTCTCTGTGTCCCTGCGTCCTTGCTGTGTGTTTGGGACTCCGTCTTTTTGTCTGTCCTTCTCCGTGCCTCACTCGTGTTCCCGTTCTGTTCCCTGTGGCTCTGTGGTGCTCCCCGTGCCATTGTTTCCCCCGGGATCCTTGTGTCCCCTTCGCTGCCCCTGTTCTTTTTTAATCCCTCTCTCGTGCTGCCCATCTAGCATCCCTTTTTTTGTGGTTTTGTTTTCTATTTTTTTTTCCTCCATTTCATCCTGCACCCCGATCTTCATTTTCTTTCCTGTGTCCTCTCTGCTGCCACTCTCTGCCTCGTGTCCTCTGTGTCTGCGGGGCTGGGGAGGAACTTTAGCCCTCCTGGGGGCTGCCCCCCACCCCTTTCCTTGTGCCAGCAGGGTCCCTTTTTGGGGGCATGGACCCGTGGGAAGGGTTCCCATCAAGGGCCGTGCTGCCGTCCAGGGCAGCTGGAGCGGTTCTGTGCCTTCATTTTGGGGGTGAGGAAAGAAGGCTGAGGGGGGGACGGGGTGGAGACTCGGGGGGCTCCGATGTGTTTCGGGGCAGCCCGAGGTCCCCGGCAGAGGGAGCCACGCTGCGGGGCAGGAGCAGGGGAGTGGGGAATGGGGGGGGCCGTGCTGGGTGCCCTCCCCCAGAGGGACCCACGGGTGCCAGGACATTCCCAGGGAGGGGTGGCCGTAGAATACATGAAAAATTTTTGTTTGTTTTCATTTCGTTAGAGGAAGGCTTTCTTTAGTTTTGGCTGGGGTTTATTTTGGTGCATTCATTCAGGGGGATTTCCTGAAGGGATGGATCTCGTTGTTTCATCCCCCCCCCACCCCATCCCTTGTCTGTCTGTCTGTCTGTCTGTCTGTCTGTCTGCCCGTCCCCAAAGGGCCGCAGCCCCGGGCTGAGCTCGGCGGCAGTGCTGCCGCCTTGTGGGCACAGCGCGGTACTGCAGCCGTCGCCTGTCTCGGATGCAGCCCCACAGCGAGCAGTCCGTCCGGAGCAGAAGTGTGAAAGCTGGGATCCTTTGACTTCTGCAGGGGACTTCATTTTCTTTTCCTCTTCTTCTCTTCCAGGACCGGAGAAATGGTTCCACTCCTCCCATCTTTCCCAAAAGCTGTGGTGTTTGAGGAGCCAGAGCCAAGGTGCCTTCAGCACCAGGGCTCTGCACTGGGGGGCTCCCGGTCCTGACCGCGCAGGGTTCCCCTTTTCCTCCCCGCTGGGATGAAGTGTCTATGGAATCTGGGATCTGGGTGAAACTGCGGCTCTGCTGGTATCCAGGGACGTGAGGTTCCGGGGGACTGCGTTTCCCTGTGGCTTTCCAGGTCGGCAGCAGCCGGAGGAAATGGGGTGCCAGAGCCGTGCCCCATCAGGACGTGTTTGCCTCTGAGGAACAGAGAGTCCGGGCTGAGGTGAGATTGCCGGGAGTGCTTGGATGGATGAGCCGTGCGGGGAACGGGGAGCTCGGAATCGCAGCTGCTGCTGGATCCATGGCCTTAGGTCTGCTCCGTCTGTGTCTGTGCCAAGTGGGATTTGTGCTGGGGAGAGAGGTGCTGTGGGGAGCCAAAGGTGGAGTAAATCCTCTGTGGGGATGGGCAGCGAAGGACTGAGTAGCAGGGGAAGGAGAGGATTTCTAAAGGATACGACTGTTTCTGCCAAGAGCGGGGTGGAGCAGCGATGGGGGTGGTTGGGTTTGGCCTGGGCTCTGTTATTCTTGGTGCCATTTTAAAATTCTGTCGTGTGATTTACTGTGCGGGAGCTTTCGAACGAGAGCTGACAGAAATGTAGGTTAAGCCTTGGAAGTTGGGTCCATTGACTGCAGCAGCTCGCCGAGGCTGGAGGACTGGGGTGATGGCTGCTCCCAGGAAAGGTCACTTATTTATTGATACTGTGTCGCATTTCCCTCAGCCCGGAATGGCTGTGAGTTTGTGCTCTTCTCAGTGGGGGATTGGAGAAGGTTTTGGCTGTAATTAGAAGTGGGAGAAAAATCCTGCTAAATAAAAGTGTCTCACCTCTGTCCCCCTAAGTTATCCCAGTTTGTCCCAGCTTGGAGCTGCGCAGAAGTCAGGCAGGGGAAATGACCTCAGGGATACAGCTGTCAGTTCCGAGGCAGAGAGAGAAGATGTAGCAGCCAAGGGCAGGGGAGGGGAAAGGTTTCAGAAAGCATTTCTGTGGTGTAATGAATGCCAATTTCTGCTTGCCCAGGGAGAAGAGGACGAACTCCCAGCCATTCAGGCCTGACAGTCCCCTGCAGCGAGGGCATACACTGGAAGAGTTCAGGGTCGAAGACAAGGCTGAGGGAAAATCCAGGGTATTTATAAGGGATGATGGGAGGTGGGTCCAGGGTGAGAATCCAGTGGGTAAAGGGAAAAGTGGTGCCAGGGAGGAGTAATACAGGGCAGGGGCCGATAAGGTAGGATGGGTGGAACAGTGCAGTGAACATAAACCAGTGGGGGGGGGGGGTACAGGGATACAAGAACTTTCCAGAGCTGGGAGGAGACAAGGGATGACATAACTGGGAATAGAGGCAACCAATGGGAAATGAGGGTTATAAAGCTTTACCTTAAAGCTTTGCCATAAAGAATTTTTAAAACCTTTGACAACCTTCTTAGGAGCTATTCTAAACTTAAACAAATGCCCTCCAAGGTCTGGGGCCATGGGCCAACTCCTCACCCAAAACACTGGTCTGGCTTGGCATGTCAGTCAGTCCGATTCCTACACTGGGCCTCTGCATGATATTCGCCCAGAAGCTGCCTTTCAAGGACTGAAGTGGAACAAAAAGTATAAAAGAAATGTCATTCCCAGAGGGAAAACAGTTTCATTTCTCTTGTGTCTGCTTTTTTTTTTTTTTTTTACAGTTACCTCAAAATTCCCGGATCCAGAACAGCTACTCTGAGTTTTGGTAGAGATTCCAAAGCAGGATACAGTAGGTTTCAAAGTACACCTTGGAAAATCAATCGTTTGTCTGCAGCATGCAGCATGTAGGTGTGATGTCTGTAACTGGTCTTAGTTGATGCAGAGGTACTTGGAAAAAAACGTTTAATCTTTCATCTCTCCCCACCTGCGTTCTTCCTAAGTGTACTTTTTATTCAGCAGGACTCGGATGAGAGAGAGAGAGAGAGAGAGAGGGAGAGAGAGAGGAACTCTCTTCACATCAGCGTCAAAGGAAAAAGTGTTCAGCGACTTACAGTCCTAGTGACTGTTCTGTGTAAAAGCAGGATTGTTTTTCCATCAGACCTTGCGTGCCGTACCAGTCTGTGCGTTAACAGGTGCCTAAGAAAGGTCAAAAGGGAATAACTCCATGTCGTTCACTCGTGTGAATCTTGGTGGGGAGCAGAGGCGAGAGTGAACTGCAGTGAGGGGGAGGTTACTGAAGCCCCAGTTTGTTTCCAGCGAGCGTGGTGTTGTGGTGTTCAAAGTTACAGGTGCCCGCTGGCCTGGAGCTGGATACTTCTGCCTCTGCTTTCTTTGGGGGTTGATGATTCCTTATGTTTATGTTGGTGTGCCAGACAAATTTGTTAAAGGCATTTCCATCAGACCTGGTTTGAATGTGTTACCCCTTCATTTAATTAAAAGAAAAAAAGCCCCGCTCCATCACTGCTGCTGTGATGTGTGACTAAAGCCCATCTTCCCTCCACTGGGAACAGGTGAGAGATGGAACTAAACCCCGAAGGATTTTCTGCTCACTGATGGCACGTGAGTTTTCTTGGGAATTCTCTGCCAAATGTGGTGAATTGTTTTTGAATGTGGCCATGAGGGGAGTTGAACGTGCCCGTCCAGATCTGCAAACATGCAGTGCCAGAAGGAGAAGCCTTGAAATGTAAACCGGGATTTATTCACCTGACTCACAGGTGTGTGTGCTGTGCCCAGGTCCCCTGTCCAAATCCTGGGCGGGGAGAAGCCAGGACTGCACATTCCTTGTGATAGGAATTCAGGTTTTTCTGGGGGGGTCGGGGTGGGGGTTAAATACAAATGAGATGCCAGGGAGGGAATGGCTCCTACGTGTAAATATATTTGCCCAAAAGGAGCCCTGCCCAGTCTGACTGCTGCCCAGTGCTGCTCCCTGACTGTACCCTCTCTTGGTGAGCCTCTGTCCCGCTGGCCGTGGTTTTGTTTTCTGGTTTTGTTTTTTTTGTTTGTTTTTTTTGTTTTTGTTTTTTTTTTTTTTTTAATTTCATCCTGCACCCCGATCTTCATTTTCTTCCCGTGTCGTCTCTGCTGCCACTCTCCCTTTCTGCCTCGTGTCCTCTGTGTCTGGTTTATAATGTGTAGACTATATGGATATATGAATTCCACGTAAGTATGCCAAATATAAATAGAAAAATGAATTGAAATATAGTTTTAAAATAAAGGGGTTTTAATTTTCTGTTTTGTTAGAGGCCGGGCTTTTCCATAAAGGATGTAAAAATGTGAAGATATAGAATATATAAGTGTGTGTGTGTGTGTGTGTGTGTGTGTGTGTGTGTATACATATATACACACACACATAAAATATAAATGTTAGTAATATAAAGATTTCTTAATAAAAATAATATTGTACCCATGTTGTAATTGATGCCAATACGCATTAAATTCAATATCCAAAAATAGGTATTGATTATGAATATAAATTAATTATTAACAAACATATATATATATATATTTATATATATATATATCTAATGGGTTTGGGTTTTTTTTAATTTATTCATGGCAGGGATTTTTTAGTTTGGGTCGGGATTTTTTGGGGGGCATTCGTTTAGTAGGATTTTTTAAAGGGAGGGACCTCGATGTTTTTTGGCCCCTTGTCTCTCAGTGTGTGTGTCTGTCTCTCAGTGTGTGTGTCTGTCTCTCAGTGTGTGTGTCTCTCTGTGTGTCTCTCTGTCTGTGTGTCTGTCTCTCAGTGTGTGTGTCTGTCTCTCTGTCTGTGTGTCTCTCTGTCTCTCTGTCTGTGTGTGTCTGTCTCTCTGTCTGTGTCCCCCGTGTCCCCAAAGAGCCGCAGCCCCGGGCTGAGCTCGGCCGCAGTGCTGCCGCCTTGTGGTAAGAGATCGGTACTGCAGCCGTGCCCGGAGCCGGAGCCCGGGCAGTGCTGCCGCCTTGTGGACACAGCGCGGTACTGCAGCCGTGCCCCGAAGCGGCGACGGGCTCCTCCTCGGCGCTGCTGCGGGAGGGCGGTGGGGGCGTGTGACCTTCTCAAGATGGCGGATGGCCCAAGGTGACGATGCCGTTCCACTGGGACCGATGCGACGCTCGGGACGGCGGACGCAATAGGGCCCCGGCAGAGATACGCTGGGGGGTGTGTGTGTGTGTGGGGGGGTGTGTCCTTCTTTTCCCGCCCTTTTTTTTGCCGTCCTATGTAGAAGGTCGGGTGAGCGATGGCCAGGTCGCCATCTTGGGAGTGGCACGCTGCAATTTCCGCCCTTCCTGGCGCCAAATTTGGTCCTGGCAGAAGCCACTTCCGGTGGCGTTGCCACCGTTGTCGTGGTAACCGTAAAGCCCCAGATAATGGTGTCTATTGAAGTCGCCTGCCTGAATCCGACCCCCGGCGCCGATCGCGCGCTCTCCCGCCGCCTGTTCCACGAGCCATTTCCAGCACCGCTGACCAGTCCGCGCCCGTCCGCGCCGCGTAAAAGGCGACGGAAAATCGCGCCGAGAACGCGGGATCGGTTTCGGGGCCGGATTCAGGCAGGCGAGTTGAATAGCCGCCAATGTAGGGGGCCTTCTTTTTTCACCTCCCGAAACAAAGATGGCGGAGGCACCGGAAATGGCTTCTGCCAGTATCAAAGATGGCGGCAGGGGAGGGCGGAAATTGCGTCTCGACCTTCCCAAGATGGCGACTCAACCGTCACTCGCCCGACCTTCTACATAGGGCGGCCAAAAAGGGGCGGGGAAAAAGAGGACCCCTCACGGGGTGTCTACTGCATTGCCTGCCCGCGACGGCGACGCCGATCGCCCCCCCCCCACTGCCCCGGCGCGATTTTGCGCGGCGTTTCCCATCGTGCCCACACGGGCTGTGGGCTCAGCGGCGCCGCGGACGCGCGGGAGCCCGGCGGGCGCCGACAGGCAGCGGCGGGAGCCCGCCCCTCTCTCTGCCGGGGTCCTTCCCCGGCCGCCGTCGCGGAGAGCGACTCCCGTCCCGCCGCGCCACCTCTCCGCGCCGCCCGGTTCCGCTCCCCCCCCCCCCCCCCCCCCCCCCCGGGGAACGCATCGACGAAGGAAGAGCGGTCGCCCAGCTCCCGGAGCCATCGCCCTGCCCGCAGCCGGGAGCAGCCCGCAGGAGGAGGCAGCTGCTCTCTCTGCCGGAGAGGTGAGAGGGGCGGAAGGACGGGGCGGGGGGGGAGAGCGGGCACGGGAGAATTCCCAGGCACAATTCCAGCTCCCCCCCCCTTTCAGCTGGCAGCAGCCCGATGTCCTCTGCATGCGGCAGCAGCTGCAGCGCTGGTTTGGAGCAGGTTTCCATGGCATTTTATGGCAAAGGTGCCCTTTCTAGCCGGGAGCCCCGGCTGGGTTCCCTGGCTGGGAAAGTCCTTGAAGTAGCCAAAGGGAGCAGCTGCTGAGAATTCCGAGCCCGCTGTTCCTGTGGTTCTGGATACAATGTTTCAGTAGTGTGTGCTTCTGTCCTATGTGCTGCTAGATGTACTTTGGAGCAAGTTGACTCTTTCATCTCTCCCCACCTGCATTCTTCCTAGGTGTACGTTTTATTCAGCAGCACTCAGATGAGAGAAAGGATCTCTGTTCCCATCAGCATCAAAGGAAAAAGTGTGCTCACACAGACCTAAGTTGTTTGGTCAAAAAACTCTTACTTTGCTTTGGTCCAAAAAATGTTATTACTGTGTGCAAACTCACGGGGAAGATTTTATTCAGCAGCACTCAGTGGGACATGAAAGCTCCACTTTCCCTTTTCTTGAACGGTCTGAGACTCAATATTACTTGGTATCAATTTTATTACAGGCGATTTGAACTTTTTGAAGAGCCAGAAGGATTGTTTGTGCATGCGTGTGTCACTAACATCCCTCCTCTCTCCAATGCAGGATGGGGGAAAAAAGGCTGCAGAGCTTCCTGCAAGGGGCTGTAAGTGCAAATAAAGAGGAGCCAGAGGTTTAGTTGATATGAAGCACTAGTTCTGAAAAGAGCCTGATGGATTTGCTGATACCAAAAGCAGTAGGAATAGGAGACTGAACTCGGGCATGGTGATGGTCTCCTTGGCTTTAAAAAGCTTTAATGGCTTTAAAGGGCATTTCTCTCAGACCTGGTTTATTTTTATTACCTTTCATTACATTTTAGAATAAAAAAGCCCCGCTCCATCACTGCGGCTGTGATGTGTGACTAAAGCCCATCTTCCCTCCACTGGGAGCAGGTGAGAGATGGAACTAAACCCCGAAGGATTTTCTGCTCACTGATGGCACGTGAGTTTTCTTGGGAATTCTCTGCCAAATGTGGTCAGTTGTTCTTGAATGTGGCCATGAGGGGAGTTGAACGTGCCAGCCCAGATGTGCAAACATGCAGTGCCAGAAGGAGATCCCTTGAAGTGTCACCTGGGATGTGTTCCACTGACTCACTAGTGGGTGCTGTGCCCAGGTCCCCTGTCCAAATCCTGGGCGGGGAGAAGCCAGGACTGCACATTGCTCGTGATATGAAGTCACTTCTGGGGAAGTTCAATAGAAATGAGATGCCAGGGAGGGAATGGCTTGTAACTGTAAATATTTTTGTCCTAGAGGAGCCCTGCCCAGTCTGACTGCTGCCCAGTGCTGCTCCCTGACTGCACGCTCTCTTGGTGAGCCTCTGTCCTGCTGGCCGTGCCTTTTCTGTCCCCGTCCCCGTGCCGCTCCGTGCCCGTCTTTACCCTCCCGAACACGTGGCGTGGTCGATTCCTGTCTCCCGGTCCTGGTTTCCCTTTTTGTCTCTGTGTCCCTGCGTCCTTGCTGTGTGTTTGGGACTCCGTCTTTTTGTCTGTCCTTCTCCGTGCCTCACTCGTGTTCCCGTTCTGTTCCCTGTGGCTCTGTGGTGCTCCCCGTGCCATTGTTTCCCCCGGGATCCTTGTGTCCCCTTCGCTGCCCCTGTTCTTTTTTAATCCCTCTCTCGTGCTGCCCATCTAGCATCCCTTTTTTGTGGTTTTGTTTTCTATTTTTTTTTCCTCCATTTCATCCTGCACCCCGATCTTCATTTTCTTTCCTGTGTCCTCTCTGCTGCCACTCTCTGCCTCGTGTCCTCTGTGTCTGCGGGGCTGGGGAGGAACTTTAGCCCTCCTGGGGGCTGCCCCCCACCCCTTTCCTTGTGCCAGCAGGGTCCCTTTTTGGGGGCATGGACCCGTGGGAAGGGTTCCCATCAAGGGCCGTGCTGCCGTCCAGGGCAGCTGGAGCGGTTCTGTGCCTTCATTTTGGGGGTGAGGAAAGAAGGCTGAGGGGGGGACGGGGTGGAGACTCGGGGGGCTCCGATGTGTTTCGGGGCAGCCCGAGGTCCCCGGCAGAGGGAGCCACGCTGCGGGGCAGGAGCAGGGGAGTGGGGAATGGGGGGGGCCGTGCTGGGTGCCCTCCCCCAGAGGGACCCACGGGTGCCAGGACATTCCCAGGGAGGGGTGGCCGTAGAATACATGAAAAATTTTTGTTTGTTTTCATTTCGTTAGAGGAAGGCTTTCTTTAGTTTTGGCTGGGGTTTATTTTGGTGCATTCATTCAGGGGGATTTCCTGAAGGGATGGATCTCGTTGTTTCATCCCCCCCCCACCCCATCCCTTGTCTGTCTGTCTGTCTGTCTGCCCGTCCCCAAAGGGCCGCAGCCCCGGGCTGAGCTCGGCGGCAGTGCTGCCGCCTTGTGGGCACAGCGCGGTACTGCAGCCGTCGCCTGTCTCGGATGCAGCCCCACAGCGAGCAGTCCGTCCGGAGCAGAAGTGTGAAAGCTGGGATCCTTTGACTTCTGCAGGGGACTTCATTTTCTTTTCCTCTTCTTCTCTTCCAGGACCGGAGAAATGGTTCCACTCCTCCCATCTTTGCCAAAAGCTGTGGTGTTTGAGGAGCCAGAGCCAAGGTGCCTTCAGCACCAGGGCTCTGCACTGGGGGGCTCCCGGTCCTGACCGCGCAGGGTTCCCCTTTTCCTCCCCGCTGGGATGAAGTGTCTATGGAATCTGGGATCTGGGTGAAACTGCGGCTCTGCTGGTATCCAGGGACGTGAGGTTCCGGGGGACTGCGTTTCCCTGTGGCTTTCCAGGTCGGCAGCAGCCGGAGGAAATGGGGTGCCAGAGCCGTGCCCCATCAGGCCGTGTTTGCCTCTGAGGAACAGAGAGTCCGGGCTGAGGTGAGATTGCCGGGAGTGCTTGGATGGATGAGCCGTGCGGGGAACGGGGAGCTCGGAATCGCAGCTGCTGCTGGATCCATGGCCTTAGGTCTGCTCCGTCTGTGTCTGTGCCAAGTGGGATTTGTGCTGGGGAGAGAGGTGCTGTGGGGAGCCAAAGGTGGAGTAAATCCTCTGTGGGGATGGGCAGCGAAGGACTGAGTAGCAGGGGAAGGAGAGGATTTCTAAAGGATACGACTGTTTCTGCCAAGAGCGGGGTGGAGCAGCGATGGGGGTGGTTGGGTTTGGCCTGGGCTCTGTTATTCTTGGTGCCATTTTAAAATTCTGTCGTGTGATTTACTGTGCGGGAGCTTTCGAACGAGAGCTGACAGAAATGTAGGTTAAGCCTTGGAAGTTGGGTCCATTGACTGCAGCAGCTCGCCGAGGCTGGAGGACTGGGGTGATGGCTGCTCCCAGGAAAGGTCACTTATTTATTGATACTGTGTCGCATTTCCCTCAGCCCGGAATGGCTGTGAGTTTGTGCTCTTCTCAGTGGGGGATTGGAGAAGGTTTTGGCTGTAATTAGAAGTGGGAGAAAAATCCTGCTAAATAAAAGTGTCTCACCTCTGTCCCCCTAAGTTATCCCAGTTTGTCCCAGCTTGGAGCTGCGCAGAAGTCAGGCAGGGGAAATGACCTCAGGGATACAGCTGTCAGTTCCGAGGCAGAGAGAGAAGATGTAGCAGCCAAGGGCAGGGGAGGGGAAAGGTTTCAGAAAGCATTTCTGTGGTGTAATGAATGCCAATTTCTGCTTGCCCAGGGAGAAGAGGACGAACTCCCAGCCATTCAGGCCTGACAGTCCCCTGCAGCGAGGGCATACACTGGAAGAGTTCAGGGTCGAAGACAAGGCTGAGGGAAAATCCAGGGTATTTATAAGGGATGATGAGAGGTGGGTCCAGGGTGAGAATCCAGTGGGTAAAGGGAAAAGTGGTGCCAGGGAGGAGTAATACAGGGCAGGGGCCGATAAGGTAGGATGGGTGGAACAGTGCAGTGAACATAAACCAGTGGGGGGGGGGGTACAGGGATACAAGAACTTTCCAGAGCTGGGAGGAGACAAGGGATGACATAACTGGGAATAGAGGCAACCAATGGGAAATGAGGGTTATAAAGCTTTACCTTAAAGCTTTGCCATAAAGAATTTTTAAAACCTTTGACAACCTTCTTAGGAGCTATTCTAAACTTAAACAAATGCCCTCCAAGGTCTGGGGCCATGGGCCAACTCCTCACCCAAAACACTGGTCTGGCTTGGCATGTCAGTCAGTCCGATTCCTACACTGGGCCTCTGCATGATATTCGCCCAGAAGCTGCCTTTCAAGGACTGAAGTGGAACAAAAAGTATAAAAGAAATGTCATTCCCAGAGGGAAAACAGTTTCATTTCTCTTGTGTCTGCTTTTTTTTTTTTTTTTTTTACAGTTACCTCAAAATTCCCGGATCCAGAACAGCTACTCTGAGTTTTGGTAGAGATTCCAAAGCAGGATACAGTAGGTTTCAAAGTACACCTTGGAAAATCAATCGTTTGTCTGCAGCATGCAGCATGTAGGTGTGATGTCTGTAACTGGTCTTAGTTGATGCAGAGGTACTTGGAAAAAAACGTTTAATCTTTCATCTCTCCCCACCTGCGTTCTTCCTAAGTGTACTTTTTATTCAGCAGGACTCGGATGAGAGAGAGAGAGAGGGAGAGAGAGAGGAACTCTCTTCACATCAGCGTCAAAGGAAAAAGTGTTCAGCGACTTACAGTCCTAGTGACTGTTCTGTGTAAAAGCAGGATTGTTTTTCCATCAGACCTTGCGTGCCGTACCAGTCTGTGCGTTAACAGGTGCCTAAGAAAGGTCAAAAGGGAATAACTCCATGTCGTTCACTCGTGTGAATCTTGGTGGGGAGCAGAGGCGAGAGTGAACTGCAGTGAGGGGGAGGTTACTGAAGCCCCAGTTTGTTTCCAGCGAGCGTGGTGTTGTGGTGTTCAAAGTTACAGGTGCCCGCTGGCCTGGAGCTGGATACTTCTGCCTCTGCTTTCTTTGGGGGTTGATGATTCCTTATGTTTATGTTGGTGTGCCAGACAAATTTGTTAAAGGCGTTTCCATCAGACCTGGTTTGAATGTGTTACCCCTTCATTTAATTAAAAGAAAAAAAGCCCCGCTCCATCACTGCTGCTGTGATGTGTGACTAAAGCCCATCTTCCCTCCACTGGGAGCAGGTGAGAGATGGAACTAAACCCCGAAGGATTTTCTGCTCACTGATGGCACGTGAGTTTTCTTGGGAATTCTCTGCCAAATGTGGTGAATTGTTTTTGAATGTGGCCATGAGGGGAGTTGAACGTGCCCGTCCAGATCTGCAAACATGCAGTGCCAGAAGGAGAAGCCTTGAAATGTAAACCGGGATTTATTCACCTGACTCACAGGTGTGTGTGCTGTGCCCAGGTCCCCTGTCCAAATCCTGGGCGGGGAGAAGCCAGGACTGCACATTCCTTGTGATAGGAATTCAGGTTTTTCTGGGGGGGTCGGGGTGGGGGTTAAATACAAATGAGATGCCAGGGAGGGAATGGCTCCTACGTGTAAATATATTTGCCCAAAAGGAGCCCTGCCCAGTCTGACTGCTGCCCAGTGCTGCTCCCTGACTGTACCCTCTCTTGGTGAGCCTCTGTCCCGCTGGCCGTGGTTTTGTTTTCTGGTTTTGTTTTTTTTGTTTGTTTTTTTGTTTTTGTTTTTTTTTTTTTTTTAATTTCATCCTGCACCCCGATCTTCATTTTCTTCCCGTGTCGTCTCTGCTGCCACTCTCCCTTTCTGCCTCGTGTCCTCTGTGTCTGGTTTATAATGTGTAGACTATATGGATATATGAATTCCACGTAAGTATGCCAAATATAAATAGAAAAATGAATTGAAATATAGTTTTAAAATAAAGGGGTTTTAATTTTCTGTTTTGTTAGAGGCCGGGCTTTTCCATAAAGGATGTAAAAATGTGAAGATATAGAATATATAAGTGTGTGTGTGTGTGTGTGTGTGTGTGTGTGTGTGTGTGTGTATACATATATACACACACACATAAAATATAAATGTTAGTAATATAAAGATTTCTTAATAAAAATAATATTGTACCCATGTTGTAATTGATGCCAATACGCATTAAATTCAATATCCAAAAATAGGTATTGATTATGAATATAAATTAATTATTAACAAACATATATATATATATATTTATATATATATATATCTAATGGGTTTGGGTTTTTTTTAATTTATTCATGGCAGGGATTTTTTAGTTTGGGTCGGGGTTTTTTGGGGGGCATTCGTTTAGTAGGATTTTTTAAAGGGAGGGACCTCGATGTTTTTTGGCCCCTTGTCTCTCAGTGTGTGTGTCTGTCTCTCTGTCTGTGTGTCTCTCTGTCTGTGTGTCTCTCTGTGTGTCTCTCTGTCTGTGTGTCTGTCTGTCTCTCTGTCTGTCTGTCTCTCTGTCTGTGTCCCCCGTGTCCCCAAAGAGCCGCAGCCCCGGGCTGAGCTCGGCCGCAGTGCTGCCGCCTTGTGGTAAGAGATCGGTACTGCAGCCGTGCCCGGAGCCGGAGCCCGGGCAGTGCTGCCGCCTTGTGGACACAGCGCGGTACTGCAGCCGTGCCCCGAAGCGGCGACGGGCTCCTCCTCGGCGCTGCTGCGGGAGGGCGGTGGGGGCGTGTGACCTTCTCAAGATGGCGGATGGCCCAAGGTGACGATGCCGTTCCACTGGGACCGATGCGACGCTCGGGACGGCGGACGCAATAGGGCCCCGGCAGAGATACGCTGGGGGGTGTGTGTGGGGGGGGGGGGGGGGGGGTGTGTCCTTCTTTTCCCGCCCTTTTTTTTGCCGTCCTATGTAGAAGGTCGGGTGAGCGATGGCCAGGTCGCCATCTTGGGAGTGGCACGCTGCAATTTCCGCCCTTCCTGGCGCCAAATTTGGTCCTGGCAGAAGCCACTTCCGGTGGCGTTGCCACCGTTGTCGTGGTAACCGTAAAGCCCCAGATAATGGTGTCTATTGAAGTCGCCTGCCTGAATCCGACCCCCGGCGCCGATCGCGCGCTCTCCCGCCGCCTGTTCCACGAGCCATTTCCAGCACCGCTGACCAGTCCGCGCCCGTCCGCGCCGCGTAAAAGGCGACGGAAAATCGCGCCGAGAACGCGGGATCGGTTTCGGGGCCGGATTCAGGCAGGCGAGTTGAATAGCCGCCAATGTAGGGGGCCTTCTTTTTTCACCTCCCGAAACAAAGATGGCGGAGGCACCGGAAATGGCTTCTGCCAGTATCAAAGATGGCGGCAGGGGAGGGCGGAAATTGCGTCTCGACCTTCCCAAGATGGCGACTCAACCGTCACTCGCCCGACCTTCTACATAGGGCGGCCAAAAAGGGGCGGGGAAAAAGAGGACCCCTCACGGGGTGTCTACTGCATTGCCTGCCCGCGACGCCGACGCCGATCGCCCCCCCCCCACTGCCCCGGCGCGATTTTGCGCGGCGTTTCCCATCGTGCCCACACGGGCTGTGGGCTCAGCGGCGCCGCGGACGCGCGGGAGCCCGGCGGGCGCCGACAGGCAGCGGCGGGCCCGCCCCTCTCTCTGCCGGGGTCCTTCCCCGGCCGCCGTCGCGGAGACCGACTCCCGTCCCGCCGCGCCACCTCTCCGCGCCGCCCGGTTCCGCTCCCCCCCCCCCCCCCCCCCCCGGGAACGCATCGACGAAGGAAGAGCGGTCGCCCAGCTCCCGGAGCCATCGCCCTGCCCGCAGCCGGGAGCAGCCCGCAGGAGGAGGCAGCTGCTCTCTCTGCCGGAGAGGTGAGAGGGGCGGAAGGACGGGGCGGGGGGGGAGAGCGGGCACGGGAGAATTCCCAGGCACAATTCCAGCTCCCCCCCCCCCTTTCAGCTGGCAGCAGCCCGATGTCCTCTGCATGCGGCAGCAGCTGCAGCGCTGGTTTGGAGCAGGTTTCCATGGCATTTTATGGCAAAGGTGCCCTTTCTAGCCGGGAGCCCCGGCTGGGTTCCCTGGCTGGGAAAGTCCTTGAAGTAGCCAAAGGGAGCAGCTGCTAAGAATTCCGAGCCCGCTGTTCCTGTGGTTCTGGATACAATGTTTCAGTAGTGTGTGCTTCTGTCCTATGTGCTGCTAGATGTACTTTGGAGCAAGTTGACTCTTTCATCTCTCCCCACCTGCATTCTTCCTAGGTGTACGTTTTATTCAGCAGCACTCAGATGAGAGAAAGGATCTCTGTTCCCATCAGCATCAAAGGAAAAAGTGTGCTCACACAGACCTAAGTTGTTTGGTCAAAAAACTCTTACTTTGCTTTGGTCCAAAAAATGTTATTACTGTGTGCAAACTCACGGGGAAGATTTTATTCAGCAGCACTCAGTGGGACATGAAAGCTCCACTTTCCCTTTTCTTGAACAGTCTGAGACTCAATATTACTTGGTATCAATTTTATTACAGGCGATTTGAACTTTTTGAAGAGCCAGAAGGATTGTTTGTGCATGCGTGTGTCACTAATATCCCTCCTCTCTCCAATGCAGGATGGGGGAAAAAAAGGCTGCAGAGCTTCCTGCAAGGGGCTGTAAGTGCAAATAAAGAGGAGCCAGAGGTTTAGTTGATATGAAGCACTAGTTCTGAAAAGAGCCTGATGGATTTGCTGATACCAAAAGCAGTAGGAATAGGAGACTGAACTCGGGCATGGTGATGGTCTCCTTGGCTTTAAAAAGCTTTAATGGCTTTAAAGGGCATTTCTCTCAGACCTGGTTTATTTTTATTACCTTTCATTACATTTTAGAATAAAAAAGCCCCGCTCCATCACTGCGGCTGTGATGTGTGACTAAAGCCCATCTTCCCTCCACTGGGAGCAGGTGAGAGATGGAACTAAACCCCGAAGGATTTTCTGCTCACTGATGGCACGTGAGTTTTCTTGGGAATTCTCTGCCAAATGTGGTCAGTTGTTCTTGAATGTGGCCATGAGGGGAGTTGAACGTGCCAGCCCAGATGTGCAAACATGCAGTGCCAGAAGGAGATCCCTTGAAGTGTCACCTGGGATGTGTTCCACTGACTCACTAGTGGGTGCTGTGCCCAGGTCCCCTGTCCAAATCCTGGGCGGGGAGAAGCCAGGACTGCACATTGCTCGTGATATGAAGTCACTTCTGGGGAAGTTCAATAGAAATGAGATGCCAGGGAGGGAATGGCTTGTAACTGTAAATATTTTTGTCCTAGAGGAGCCCTGCCCAGTCTGACTGCTGCCCAGTGCTGCTCCCTGACTGCACGCTCTCTTGGTGAGCCTCTGTCCTGCTGGCCGTGCCTTTTCTGTCCCCGTCCCCGTGCCGCTCCGTGCCCGTCTTTACCCTCCCGAGCACGTGGCGTGGTCGATTCCTGTCTCCCGGTCCTGGTTTCCCTTTTTGTCTCTGTGTCCCTGCGTCCTTGCTGTGTGTTTGGGACTCCGTCTTTTTGTCTGTCCTTCTCCGTGCCTCACTCGTGTTCCCGTTCTGTTCCCTGTGGCTCTGTGGTGCTCCCCGTGCCATTGTTTCCCCCGGGATCCTTGTGTCCCCTTCGCTGCCCCTGTTCTTTTTTAATCCCTCTCTCGTGCTGCCCATCTAGCATCCCTTTTTTGTGGTTTTGTTTTCTATTTTTTTTTCCTCCATTTCATCCTGCACCCCGATCTTCATTTTCTTTCCTGTGTCCTCTCTGCTGCCACTCTCTGCCTCGTGTCCTCTGTGTCTGCGGGGCTGGGGAGGAACTTTAGCCCTCCTGGGGGCTGCCCCCCACCCCTTTCCTTGTGCCAGCAGGGTCCCTTTTTGGGGGCATGGACCCGTGGGAAGGGTTCCCATCAAGGGCCGTGCTGCCGTCCAGGGCAGCTGGAGCGGTTCTGTGCCTTCATTTTGGGGGTGAGGAAAGAAGGCTGAGGGGGGGACGGGGTGGAGACTCGGGGGGCTCCGATGTGTTTCGGGGCAGCCCGAGGTCCCCGGCAGAGGGAGCCACGCTGCGGGGCAGGAGCAGGGGAGTGGGGAATGGGGGGGGCCGTGCTGGGTGCCCTCCCCCAGAGGGACCCACGGGTGCCAGGACATTCCCAGGGAGGGGTGGCCGTAGAATACATGAAAAATTTTTGTTTGTTTTCATTTCGTTAGAGGAAGGCTTTCTTTAGTTTTGGCTGGGGTTTATTTTGGTGCATTCATTCAGGGGGATTTCCTGAAGGGATGGATCTCGTTGTTTCATCCCCCCCCCACCCCATCCCTTGTCTGTCTGTCTGTCTGTCTGTCTGTCTGTCTGTCTGCCCGTCCCCAAAGGGCCGCAGCCCCGGGCTGAGCTCGGCGGCAGTGCTGCCGCCTTGTGGGCACAGCGCGGTACTGCAGCCGTCGCCTGTCTCGGATGCAGCCCCACAGCGAGCAGTCCGTCCGGAGCAGAAGTGTGAAAGCTGGGATCCTTTGACTTCTGCAGGGGACTTCATTTTCTTTTCCTCTTCTTCTCTTCCAGGACCGGAGAAATGGTTCCACTCCTCCCATCTTTGCCAAAAGCTGTGGTGTTTGAGGAGCCAGAGCCAAGGTGCCTTCAGCACCAGGGCTCTGCACTGGGGGGCTCCCGGTCCTGACCGCGCAGGGTTCCCCTTTTCCTCCCCGCTGGGATGAAGTGTCTATGGAATCTGGGATCTGGGTGAAACTGCGGCTCTGCTGGTATCCAGGGACGTGAGGTTCCGGGGGACTGCGTTTCCCCGTGGCTTTCCAGGTCGGCAGCAGCCGGAGGAAATGGGGTGCCAGAGCCGTGCCCCATCAGGCCGTGTTTGCCTCTGAGGAACAGAGAGTCCGGGCTGAGGTGAGATTGCCGGGAGTGCTTGGATGGATGAGCCGTGCGGGGAACGGGGAGCTCGGAATCGCAGCTGCTGCTGGATCCATGGCCTTAGGTCTGCTCCGTCTGTGTCTGTGCCAAGTGGGATTTGTGCTGGGGAGAGAGGTGCTGTGGGGAGCCAAAGGTGGAGTAAATCCTCTGTGGGGATGGGCAGCGAAGGACTGAGTAGCAGGGGAAGGAGAGGATTTCTAAAGGATACGACTGTTTCTGCCAAGAGCGGGGTGGAGCAGCGATGGGGGTGGTTGGGTTTGGCCTGGGCTCTGTTATTCTTGGTGCCATTTTAAAATTCTGTCGTGTGATTTACTGTGCGGGAGCTTTCGAACGAGAGCTGACAGAAATGTAGGTTAAGCCTTGGAAGTTGGGTCCATTGACTGCAGCAGCTCGCCGAGGCTGGAGGACTGGGGTGATGGCTGCTCCCAGGAAAGGTCACTTATTTATTGATACTGTGTCACATTTCCCTCAGCCCGGAATGGCTGTGAGTTTGTGCTCTTCTCAGTGGGGGATTGGAGAAGGTTTTGGCTGTAATTAGAAGTGGGAGAAAAATCCTGCTAAATAAAAGTGTCTCACCTCTGTCCCCCTAAGTTATCCCAGTTTGTCCCAGCTTGGAGCTGCGCAGAAGTCAGGCAGGGGAAATGACCTCAGGGATACAGCTGTCAGTTCCGAGGCAGAGAGAGAAGATGTAGCAGCCAAGGGCAGGGGAGGGGAAAGGTTTCAGAAAGCATTTCTGTGGTGTAATGAATGCCAATTTCTGCTTGCCCAGGGAGAAGAGGACGAACTCCCAGCCATTCAGGCCTGACAGTCCCCTGCAGCGAGGGCATACACTGGAAGAGTTCAGGGTCGAAGACAAGGCTGAGGGAAAATCCAGGGTATTTATAAGGGATGATGAGAGGTGGGTCCAGGGTGAGAATCCAGTGGGTAAAGGGAAAAGTGGTGCCAGGGAGGAGTAATACAGGGCAGGGGCCGATAAGGTAGGATGGGTGGAACAGTGCAGTGAACATAAACCAGTGGGGGGGGGGGTACAGGGATACAAGAACTTTCCAGAGCTGGGAGGAGACAAGGGATGACATAACTGGGAATAGAGGCAACCAATGGGAAATGAGGGTTATAAAGCTTTACCTTAAAGCTTTGCCATAAAGAATTTTTAAAACCTTTGACAACCTTCTTAGGAGCTATTCTAAACTTAAACAAATGCCCTCCAAGGTCTGGGGCCATGGGCCAACTCCTCACCCAAAACACTGGTCTGGCTTGGCATGTCAGTCAGTCCGATTCCTACACTGGGCCTCTGCATGATATTCGCCCAGAAGCTGCCTTTCAAGGACTGAAGTGGAACAAAAAGTATAAAAGAAATGTCATTCCCAGAGGGAAAACAGTTTCATTTCTCTTGTGTCTGCTTTTTTTTTTTTTTTTTTTACAGTTACCTCAAAATTCCCGGATCCAGAACAGCTACTCTGAGTTTTGGTAGAGATTCCAAAGCAGGATACAGTAGGTTTCAAAGTACACCTTGGAAAATCAATCGTTTGTCTGCAGCATGCAGCATGTAGGTGTGATGTCTGTAACTGGTCTTAGTTGATGCAGAGGTACTTGGAAAAAAACGTTTAATCTTTCATCTCTCCCCACCTGCGTTCTTCCTAAGTGTACTTTTTATTCAGCAGGACTCGGATGAGAGAGAGAGAGAGGGAGAGAGAGAGGAACTCTCTTCACATCAGCGTCAAAGGAAAAAGTGTTCAGCGACTTACAGTCCTAGTGACTGTTCTGTGTAAAAGCAGGATTGTTTTTCCATCAGACCTTGCGTGCCGTACCAGTCTGTGCGTTAACAGGTGCCTAAGAAAGGTCAAAAGGGAATAACTCCATGTCGTTCACTCGTGTGAATCTTGGTGGGGAGCAGAGGCGAGAGTGAACTGCAGTGAGGGGGAGGTTACTGAAGCCCCAGTTTGTTTCCAGCGAGCGTGGTGTTGTGGTGTTCAAAGTTACAGGTGCCCGCTGGCCTGGAGCTGGATACTTCTGCCTCTGCTTTCTTTGGGGGTTGATGATTCCTTATGTTTATGTTGGTGTGCCAGACAAATTTGTTAAAGGCATTTCCATCAGACCTGGTTTGAATGTGTTACCCCTTCATTTAATTAAAAGAAAAAAAGCCCCGCTCCATCACTGCTGCTGTGATGTGTGACTAAAGCCCATCTTCCCTCCACTGGGAACAGGTGAGAGATGGAACTAAACCCCGAAGGATTTTCTGCTCACTGATGGCACGTGAGTTTTCTTGGGAATTCTCTGCCAAATGTGGTGAATTGTTTTTGAATGTGGCCATGAGGGGAGTTGAACGTGCCCGTCCAGATCTGCAAACATGCAGTGCCAGAAGGAGAAGCCTTGAAATGTAAACCGGGATTTATTCACCTGACTCACAGGTGTGTGTGCTGTGCTCAGGTCCCCTGTCCAAATCCTGGGCGGGGAGAAGCCAGGACTGCACATTCCTTGTGATAGGAATTCAGGTTTTTCTGGGGGGGTCGGGGTGGGGGTTAAATACAAATGAGATGCCAGGGAGGGAACGGCTCCTACGTGTAAATATATTTGCCCAAAAGGAGCCCTGCCCAGTCTGACTGCTGCCCAGTGCTGCTCCCTGACTGTACCCTCTCTTGGTGAGCCTCTGTCCCGCTGGCCGTGGTTTTGTTTTCTGGTTTTGTTTTTTTTGTTTGTTTTTTTGTTTTTGTTTTTTTTTTTTTTTTTAATTTCATCCTGCACCCCGATCTTCATTTTCTTCCCGTGTCGTCTCTGCTGCCACTCTCCCTTTCTGCCTCGTGTCCTCTGTGTCTGGTTTATAATGTGTAGACTATATGGATATATGAATTCCACGTAAGTATGCCAAATATAAATAGAAAAATGAATTGAAATATAGTTTTAAAATAAAGGGGTTTTAATTTTCTGTTTTGTTAGAGGCCGGGCTTTTCCATAAAGGATGTAAAAATGTGAAGATATAGAATATATAAGTGTGTGTGTGTGTGTGTGTGTGTGTGTGTGTGTGTGTGTGTGTGTGTATACATATATACACACACACATAAAATATAAATGTTAGTAATATAAAGATTTCTTAATAAAAATAATATTGTACCCATGTTGTAATTGATGCCAATACACATTAAATTCAATATCCAAAAATAGGTATTGATTATGAATATAAATTAATTATTAACAAACATATATAATATATATATCTAATGGGTTTGGGTTTTTTTTAATTTATTCATGGCAGGGATTTTTTAGTTTGGGTCGGGATTTTTTGGGGGGCATTCGTTTAGTAGGATTTTTTAAAGGGAGGGACCTCGATGTTTTTTGGCCCCTTGTCTCTCAGTGTGTGTGTCTGTCTCTCTGTCTGTGTGTCTCTCTGTGTGTCTCTCTGTCTGTGTGTCTGTCTCTCAGTGTGTGTGTGTCTGTCTCTCTGTCTGTGTGTCTCTCTGTGTGTCTCTCTGTCTGTGTGTCTGTCTCTCAGTGTGTGTGTCTGTCTCTCTGTCTGTGTGTCTCTCTGTCTCTCTGTCTGTGTGTCTGTCTGTCTGTGTGTGTCTGTCTCTCTGTCTGTGTGTCTGTCTCTCTGTCTGTGTCCCCCGTGTCCCCAAAGAGCCGCAGCCCCGGGCTGAGCTCGGCCGCAGTGCTGCCGCCTTGTGGTAAGAGATCGGTACTGCAGCCGTGCCCGGAGCCGGAGCCCGGGCAGTGCTGCCGCCTTGTGGACACAGCGCGGTACTGCAGCCGTGCCCCGAAGCGGCGACGGGCTCCTCCTCGGCGCTGCTGCGGGAGGGCGGTGGGGGCGTGTGACCTTCTCAAGATGGCGGATGGCCCAAGGTGACGATGCCGTTCCACTGGGACCGATGCGACGCTCGGGACGGCGGACGCAATAGGGCCCCGGCAGAGATACGCTGGGGGGTGTGTGTGTGTGTGGGGGGGTGTGTCCTTCTTTTCCCGCCCTTTTTTTTGCCGTCCTATGTAGAAGGTCGGGTGAGCGATGGCCAGGTCGCCATCTTGGGAGTGGCACGCTGCAATTTCCGCCCTTCCTGGCGCCAAATTTGGTCCTGGCAGAAGCCACTTCCGGTGGCGTTGCCACCGTTGTCGTGGTAACCGTAAAGCCCCAGATAATGGTGTCTATAGAAGTCGCCTGCCTGAATCCGACCCCCGGCGCCGATCGCGCGCTCTCCCGCCGCCTGTTCCACGAGCCATTTCCAGCACCGCTGACCAGTCCGCGCCCGTCCGCGCCGCGTAAAAGGCGACGGAAAATCGCGCCGAGAACGCGGGATCGGTTTCGGGGCCGGATTCAGGCAGGCGAGTTGAATAGCCGCCAATGTAGGGGGCCTTCTTTTTTCACCTCCCGAAACAAAGATGGCGGAGGCACCGGAAATGGCTTCTGCCAGTATCAAAGATGGCGGCAGGGGAGGGCGGAAATTGCGTCTCGACCTTCCCAAGATGGCGACTCAACCGTCACTCGCCCGACCTTCTACATAGGGCGGCCAAAAAGGGGCGGGGAAAAAGAGGACCCCTCACGGGGTGTCTACTGCATTGCCTGCCCGCGACGCCGACGCCGATCGCCCCCCCCCCACTGCCCCGGCGCGATTTTGCGCGGCGTTTCCCATCGTGCCCACACGGGCTGTGGGCTCAGCGGCGCCGCGGACGCGCGGGAGCCCGGCGGGCGCCGACAGGCAGCGGCGGGCCCGCCCCTCTCTCTGCCGGGGTCCTTCCCCGGCCGCCGTCGCGGAGAGCGACTCCCGTCCCGCCGCGCCACCTCTCCGCGCCGCCCGGTTCCGCTCCCCCCCCCCCCCCCCCCCCCCCCGGGGAACGCATCGACGAAGGAAGAGCGGTCGCCCAGCTCCCGGAGCCATCGCCCTGCCCGCAGCCGGGAGCAGCCCGCAGGAGGAGGCAGCTGCTCTCTCTGCCGGAGAGGTGAGAGGGGCGGAAGGACGGGGCGGGGGGGGAGAGCGGGCACGGGAGAATTCCCAGGCACAATTCCAGCTCCCCCCCCCCCTTTCAGCTGGCAGCAGCCCGATGTCCTCTGCATGCGGCAGCAGCTGCAGCGCTGGTTTGGAGCAGGTTTCCATGGCATTTTATGGCAAAGGTGCCCTTTCTAGCCGGGAGCCCCGGCTGGGTTCCCTGGCTGGGAAAGTCCTTGAAGTAGCCAAAGGGAGCAGCTGCTAAGAATTCCGAGCCCGCTGTTCCTGTGGTTCTGGATACAGTGTTTCAGTAGCGTGTGCTTCTGTCCTATGTGCTGCTAGATGTACTTTGGAGCAAGTTGACTCTTTCATCTCTCCCCACCTGCATTCTTCCTAGGTGTACGTTTTATTCAGCAGCACTCAGATGAGAGAAAGGATCTCTGTTCCCATCAGCATCAAAGGAAAAAGTGTGCTCACACAGACCTAAGTTGTTTGGTCAAAAAACTCTTACTTTGCTTTGGTCCAAAAAATGTTATTACTGTGTGCAAGCTCACGGGGAAGGTTTTATTCAACAGCTCTCAGTGGGACATGAAAGCTCCACTTTCCCTTTTCTTGAACAGCCTGAGACTCAATATTACTTGGTATCAATTTTATTACAGGCGATTTGAACTTTCTGAAGAGCCAGAAGGATTGTTTGTGCATGCGTGTGTCACTAATATCCCTCCTCTCTCCAATGCAGGATGGGGGAAAAAAGGCTGCAGAGCTTCCTGCAAGGGGCTGTAAGTGCAAATAAAGAGGAGCCAGAGGTTTAGTTGATATGAAGCACTAGTTCTGAAAAGAGCCTGATGGATTTGCTGATACCAAAAGCAGTAGGAATAGGAGACTGAACTCGGGCATGGTGATGGTCTCCTTGGCTTTAAAAAGCTTTAATGGCTTTAAAGGGCATTTCTCTCAGACCTGGTTTATTTTTATTACCTTTCATTACATTTTAGAATAAAAAAGCCCCGCTCCATCACTGCGGCTGTGATGTGTGACTAAAGCCCATCTTCCCTCCACTGGGAGCAGGTGAGAGATGGAACTAAACCCCGAAGGATTTTCTGCTCACTGATGGCACGTGAGTTTTCTTGGGAATTCTCTGCCAAATGTGGTGAATTGTTTTTGAATGTGGCCATGAGGGGAGTTGAACGTGCCAGCCCAGATGTGCAAACATGCAGTGCCAGAAGGAGATCCCTTGAAGTGTCACCTGGGATGTGTTCCACTGACTCACTAGTGGGTGCTGTGCCCAGGTCCCCTGTCCAAATCCTGGGCGGGGAGAAGCCAGGACTGCACATTGCTCGTGATATGAAGTCACTTCTGGGGAAGTTCAATAGAAATGAGATGCCAGGGAGGGAATGGCTTGTAACTGTAAATATTTTTGTCCTAGAGGAGCCCTGCCCAGTCTGACTGCTGCCCAGTGCTGCTCCCTGACTGCACGCTCTCTTGGTGAGCCTCTGTCCTGCTGGCCGTGCCTTTTCTGTCCCCGTCCCCGTGCCGCTCCGTGCCCGTCTTTACCCTCCCGAGCACGTGGCGTGGTCGATTCCTGTCTCCCGGTCCTGGTTTCCCTTTTTGTCTCTGTGTCCCTGCGTCCTTGCTGTGTGTTTGGGACTCCGTCTTTTTGTCTGTCCTTCTCCGTGCCTCACTCGTGTTCCCGTTCTGTTCCCTGTGGCTCTGTGGTGCTCCCCGTGCCATTGTTTCCCCCGGGATCCTTGTGTCCCCTTCGCTGCCCCTGTTCTTTTTTAATCCCTCTCTCGTGCTGCCCATCTAGCATCCCTTTTTTGTGGTTTTGTTTTCTATTTTTTTTTCCTCCATTTCATCCTGCACCCCGATCTTCATTTTCTTTCCTGTGTCCTCTCTGCTGCCACTCTCTGCCTCGTGTCCTCTGTGTCTGCGGGGCTGGGGAGGAACTTTAGCCCTCCTGGGGGCTGCCCCCCACCCCTTTCCTTGTGCCAGCAGGGTCCCTTTTTGGGGGCATGGACCCGTGGGAAGGGTTCCCATCAAGGGCCGTGCTGCCGTCCAGGGCAGCTGGAGCGGTTCTGTGCCTTCATTTTGGGGGTGAGGAAAGAAGGCTGAGGGGGGGACGGGGTGGAGACTCGGGGGGCTCCGATGTGTTTCGGGGCAGCCCGAGGTCCCCGGCAGAGGGAGCCACGCTGCGGGGCAGGAGCAGGGGAGTGGGGAATGGGGGGGGCCGTGCTGGGTGCCCTCCCCCAGAGGGACCCACGGGTGCCAGGACATTCCCAGGGAGGGGTGGCCGTAGAATACATGAAAAATTTTTGTTTGTTTTCATTTCGTTAGAGGAAGGCTTTCTTTAGTTTTGGCTGGGGTTTATTTTGGTGCATTCATTCAGGGGGATTTCCTGAAGGGATGGATCTCGTTGTTTCATCCCCCCCCCACCCCATCCCTTGTCTGTCTGTCTGTCTGTCTGTCTGTCTGTCTGCCCGTCCCCAAAGGGCCGCAGCCCCGGGCTGAGCTCGGCGGCAGTGCTGCCGCCTTGTGGGCACAGCGCGGTACTGCAGCCGTCGCCTGTCTCGGATGCAGCCCCACAGCGAGCAGTCCGTCCGGAGCAGAAGTGTGAAAGCTGGGATCCTTTGACTTCTGCAGGGGACTTCATTTTCTTTTTCCTCTTCTTCTCTTCCAGGACCGGAGAAATGGTTCCACTCCTCCCATCTTTGCCAAAAGCTGTGGTGTTTGAGGAGCCAGAGCCAAGGTGCCTTCAGCACCAGGGCTCTGCACTGGGGGGCTCCCGGTCCTGACCGCGCAGGGTTCCCCTTTTCCTCCCCGCTGGGATGAAGTGTCTATGGAATCTGGGATCTGGGTGAAACTGCGGCTCTGCTGGTATCCAGGGACGTGAGGTTCCGGGGGACTGCGTTTCCCCGTGGCTTTCCAGGTCGGCAGCAGCCGGAGGAAATGGGGTGCCAGAGCCGTGCCCCATCAGGCCGTGTTTGCCTCTGAGGAACAGAGAGTCCGGGCTGAGGTGAGATTGCCGGGAGTGCTTGGATGGATGAGCCGTGCGGGGAACGGGGAGCTCGGAATCGCAGCTGCTGCTGGATCCATGGCCTTAGGTCTGCTCCGTCTGTGTCTGTGCCAAGTGGGATTTGTGCTGGGGAGAGAGGTGCTGTGGGGAGCCAGAGGTGGAGTAAATCCTCTGTGGGGATGGGCAGCGAAGGACTGAGTAGCAGGGGAAGGAGAGGATTTCTAAAGGATACGACTGTTTCTGCCAAGAGCGGGGTGGAGCAGCGATGGGGGTGGTTGGGTTTGGCCTGGGCTCTGTTATTCTTGGTGCCATTTTAAAATTCTGTCGTGTGATTTACTGTGCGGGAGCTTTCGAACGAGAGCTGACAGAAATGTAGGTTAAGCCTTGGAAGTTGGGTCCATTGACTGCAGCAGCTCGCCGAGGCTGGAGGACTGGGGTGATGGCTGCTCCCAGGAAAGGTCACTTATTTATTGATACTGTGTCACATTTCCCTCAGCCCGGAATGGCTGTGAGTTTGTGCTCTTCTCAGTGGGGGATTGGAGAAGGTTTTGGCTGTAATTAGAAGTGGGAGAAAAATCCTGCTAAATAAAAGTGTCTCACCTCTGTCCCCCTAAGTTATCCCAGTTTGTCCCAGCTTGGAGCTGCGCAGAAGTCAGGCAGGGGAAATGACCTCAGGGATACAGCTGTCAGTTCCGAGGCAGAGAGAGAAGATGTAGCAGCCAAGGGCAGGGGAGGGGAAAGGTTTCAGAAAGCATTTCTGTGGTGTAATGAATGCCAATTTCTGCTTGCCCAGGGAGAAGAGGACGAACTCCCAGCCATTCAGGCCTGACAGTCCCCTGCAGCGAGGGCATACACTGGAAGAGTTCAGGGTCGAAGACAAGGCTGAGGGAAAATCCAGGGTATTTATAAGGGATGATGAGAGGTGGGTCCAGGGTGAGAATCCAGTGGGTAAAGGGAAAAGTGGTGCCAGGGAGGAGTAATACAGGGCAGGGGCCGATAAGGTAGGATGGGTGGAACAGTGCAGTGAACATAAACCAGTGGGGGGGGGGGTACAGGGATACAAGAACTTTCCAGAGCTGGGAGGAGACAAGGGATGACATAACTGGGAATAGAGGCAACCAATGGGAAATGAGGGTTATAAAGCTTTACCTTAAAGCTTTGCCATAAAGAATTTTTAAAACCTTTGACAACCTTCTTAGGAGCTATTCTAAACTTAAACAAATGCCCTCCAAGGTCTGGGGCCATGGGCCAACTCCTCACCCAAAACACTGGTCTGGCTTGGCATGTCAGTCAGTCCGATTCCTACACTGGGCCTCTGCATGATATTCGCCCAGAAGCTGCCTTTCAAGGACTGAAGTGGAACAAAAAGTATAAAAGAAATGTCATTCCCAGAGGGAAAACAGTTTCATTTCTCTTGTGTCTGCTTTTTTTTTTTTTTTTTTTACAGTTACCTCAAAATTCCCGGATCCAGAACAGCTACTCTGAGTTTTGGTAGAGATTCCAAAGCAGGATACAGTAGGTTTCAAAGTACACCTTGGAAAATCAATCGTTTGTCTGCAGCATGCAGCATGTAGGTGTGATGTCTGTAACTGGTCTTAGTTGATGCAGAGGTACTTGGAAAAAAACGTTTAATCTTTCATCTCTCCCCACCTGCGTTCTTCCTAAGTGTACTTTTTATTCAGCAGGACTCGGATGAGAGAGAGAGAGAGGGAGAGAGAGAGGAACTCTCTTCACATCAGCGTCAAAGGAAAAAGTGTTCAGCGACTTACAGTCCTAGTGACTGTTCTGTGTAAAAGCAGGATTGTTTTTCCATCAGACCTTGCGTGCCGTACCAGTCTGTGCGTTAACAGGTGCCTAAGAAAGGTCAAAAGGGAATAACTCCGTGTCGTTCACTCGTGTGAATCTTGGTGGGGAGCAGAGGCGAGAGTGAACTGCAGTGAGGGGGAGGTTACTGAAGCCCCAGTTTGTTTCCAGCGAGCGTGGTGTTGTGGTGTTCAAAGTTACAGGTGCCCGCTGGCCTGGAGCTGGATACTTCTGCCTCTGCTTTCTTTGGGGGTTGATGATTCCTTATGTTTATGTTGGTGTGCCAGACAAATTTGTTAAAGGCATTTCCATCAGACCTGGTTTGAATGTGTTACCCCTTCATTTAATTAAAAGAAAAAAAGCCCCGCTCCATCACTGCTGCTGTGATGTGTGACTAAAGCCCATCTTCCCTCCACTGGGAACAGGTGAGAGATGGAACTAAACCCCGAAGGATTTTCTGCTCACTGATGGCACGTGAGTTTTCTTGGGAATTCTCTGCCAAATGTGGTGAATTGTTTTTGAATGTGGCCATGAGGGGAGTTGAACGTGCCCGTCCAGATCTGCAAACATGCAGTGCCAGAAGGAGAAGCCTTGAAATGTAAACCGGGATTTATTCACCTGACTCACAGGTGTGTGTGCTGTGCTCAGGTCCCCTGTCCAAATCCTGGGCGGGGAGAAGCCAGGACTGCACATTCCTTGTGATAGGAATTCAGGTTTTTCTGGGGGGGTCGGGGTGGGGGTTAAATACAAATGAGATGCCAGGGAGGGAACGGCTCCTACGTGTAAATATATTTGCCCAAAAGGAGCCCTGCCCAGTCTGACTGCTGCCCAGTGCTGCTCCCTGACTGTACCCTCTCTTGGTGAGCCTCTGTCCCGCTGGCCGTGGTTTTGTTTTCTGGTTTTGTTTTTTTTGTTTGTTTTTTTGTTTTTGTTTTTTTTTTTTTTTTTTAATTTCATCCTGCACCCCGATCTTCATTTTCTTCCCGTGTCGTCTCTGCTGCCACTCTCCCTTTCTGCCTCGTGTCCTCTGTGTCTGGTTTATAATGTGTAGACTATATGGATATATGAATTCCACGTAAGTATGCCAAATATAAATAGAAAAATGAATTGAAATATAGTTTTAAAATAAAGGGGTTTTAATTTTCTGTTTTGTTAGAGGCCGGGCTTTTCCATAAAGGATGTAAAAATGTGAAGATATAGAATATATAAGTGTGTGTGTGTGTGTGTGTGTGTGTGTGTGTGTGTGTGTGTGTGTGTATACATATATACACACACACATAAAATATAAATGTTAGTAATATAAAGATTTCTTAATAAAAATAATATTGTACCCATGTTGTAATTGATGCCAATACACATTAAATTCAATATCCAAAAATAGGTATTGATTATGAATATAAATTAATTATTAACAAACATATATAATATATATATCTAATGGGTTTGGGTTTTTTTTAATTTATTCATGGCAGGGATTTTTTAGTTTGGGTCGGGATTTTTTGGGGGGCATTCGTTTAGTAGGATTTTTTAAAGGGAGGGACCTCGATGTTTTTTGGCCCCTTGTCTCTCAGTGTGTGTGTCTGTCTCTCTGTCTGTGTGTCTCTCTGTGTGTCTCTCTGTCTGTGTGTCTGTCTCTCAGTGTGTGTGTGTCTGTCTCTCTGTCTGTGTGTCTCTCTGTGTGTCTCTCTGTCTGTGTGTCTGTCTCTCAGTGTGTGTGTCTGTCTCTCTGTCTGTGTGTCTCTCTGTCTCTCTGTCTGTGTGTCTGTCTGTCTGTGTGTGTCTGTCTCTCTGTCTGTGTGTCTGTCTCTCTGTCTGTGTCCCCCGTGTCCCCAAAGAGCCGCAGCCCCGGGCTGAGCTCGGCCGCAGTGCTGCCGCCTTGTGGTAAGAGATCGGTACTGCAGCCGTGCCCGGAGCCGGAGCCCGGGCAGTGCTGCCGCCTTGTGGACACAGCGCGGTACTGCAGCCGTGCCCCGAAGCGGCGACGGGCTCCTCCTCGGCGCTGCTGCGGGAGGGCGGTGGGGGCGTGTGACCTTCTCAAGATGGCGGATGGCCCAAGGTGACGATGCCGTTCCACTGGGACCGATGCGACGCTCGGGACGGCGGACGCAATAGGGCCCCGGCAGAGATACGCTGGGGGGTGTGTGTGTGTGTGGGGGGGTGTGTCCTTCTTTTCCCGCCCTTTTTTTTGCCGTCCTATGTAGAAGGTCGGGTGAGCGATGGCCAGGTCGCCATCTTGGGAGTGGCACGCTGCAATTTCCGCCCTTCCTGGCGCCAAATTTGGTCCTGGCAGAAGCCACTTCCGGTGGCGTTGCCACCGTTGTCGTGGTAACCGTAAAGCCCCAGATAATGGTGTCTATAGAAGTCGCCTGCCTGAATCCGACCCCCGGCGCCGATCGCGCGCTCTCCCGCCGCCTGTTCCACGAGCCATTTCCAGCACCGCTGACCAGTCCGCGCCCGTCCGCGCCGCGTAAAAGGCGACGGAAAATCGCGCCGAGAACGCGGGATCGGTTTCGGGGCCGGATTCAGGCAGGCGAGTTGAATAGCCGCCAATGTAGGGGGCCTTCTTTTTTCACCTCCCGAAACAAAGATGGCGGAGGCACCGGAAATGGCTTCTGCCAGTATCAAAGATGGCGGCAGGGGAGGGCGGAAATTGCGTCTCGACCTTCCCAAGATGGCGACTCAACCGTCACTCGCCCGACCTTCTACATAGGGCGGCCAAAAAGGGGCGGGGAAAAAGAGGACCCCTCACGGGGTGTCTACTGCATTGCCTGCCCGCGACGCCGACGCCGATCGCCCCCCCCCCACTGCCCCGGCGCGATTTTGCGCGGCGTTTCCCATCGTGCCCACACGGGCTGTGGGCTCAGCGGCGCCGCGGACGCGCGGGAGCCCGGCGGGCGCCGACAGGCAGCGGCGGGCCCGCCCCTCTCTCTGCCGGGGTCCTTCCCCGGCCGCCGTCGCGGAGAGCGACTCCCGTCCCGCCGCGCCACCTCTCCGCGCCGCCCGGTTCCGCTCCCCCCCCCCCCCCCCCCCCCCCGGGGAACGCATCGACGAAGGAAGAGCGGTCGCCCAGCTCCCGGAGCCATCGCCCTGCCCGCAGCCGGGAGCAGCCCGCAGGAGGAGGCAGCTGCTCTCTCTGCCGGAGAGGTGAGAGGGGCGGAAGGACGGGGCGGGGGGGGAGAGCGGGCACGGGAGAATTCCCAGGCACAATTCCAGCTCCCCCCCCCCCTTTCAGCTGGCAGCAGCCCGATGTCCTCTGCATGCGGCAGCAGCTGCAGCGCTGGTTTGGAGCAGGTTTCCATGGCATTTTATGGCAAAGGTGCCCTTTCTAGCCGGGAGCCCCGGCTGGGTTCCCTGGCTGGGAAAGTCCTTGAAGTAGCCAAAGGGAGCAGCTGCTAAGAATTCCGAGCCCGCTGTTCCTGTGGTTCTGGATACAGTGTTTCAGTAGCGTGTGCTTCTGTCCTATGTGCTGCTAGATGTACTTTGGAGCAAGTTGACTCTTTCATCTCTCCCCACCTGCATTCTTCCTAGGTGTACGTTTTATTCAGCAGCACTCAGATGAGAGAAAGGATCTCTGTTCCCATCAGCATCAAAGGAAAAAGTGTGCTCACACAGACCTAAGTTGTTTGGTCAAAAAACTCTTACTTTGCTTTGGTCCAAAAAATGTTATTACTGTGTGCAAACTCACGGGGAAGATTTTATTCAGCAGCACTCAGTGGGACATGAAAGCTCCACTTTCCCTTTTCTTGAACAGCCTGAGACTCAATATTACTTGGTATCAATTTTATTACAGGCGATTTGAACTTTCTGAAGAGCCAGAAGGATTGTTTGTGCATGCGTGTGTCACTAATATCCCTCCTCTCTCCAATGCAGGATGGGGGAAAAAAGGCTGCAGAGCTTCCTGCAAGGGGCTGTAAGTGCAAATAAAGAGGAGCCAGAGGTTTAGTTGATATGAAGCACTAGTTCTGAAAAGAGCCTGATGGATTTGCTGATACCAAAAGCAGTAGGAATAGGAGACTGAACTCGGGCATGGTGATGGTCTCCTTGGCTTTAAAAAGCTTTAATGGCTTTAAAGGGCATTTCTCTCAGACCTGGTTTATTTTTATTACCTTTCATTACATTTTAGAATAAAAAAGCCCCGCTCCATCACTGCGGCTGTGATGTGTGACTAAAGCCCATCTTCCCTCCACTGGGAGCAGGTGAGAGATGGAACTAAACCCCGAAGGATTTTCTGCTCACTGATGGCACGTGAGTTTTCTTGGGAATTCTCTGCCAAATGTGGTGAATTGTTTTTGAATGTGGCCATGAGGGGAGTTGAACGTGCCAGCCCAGATGTGCAAACATGCAGTGCCAGAAGGAGATCCCTTGAAGTGTCACCTGGGATGTGTTCCACTGACTCACTAGTGGGTGCTGTGCCCAGGTCCCCTGTCCAAATCCTGGGCGGGGAGAAGCCAGGACTGCACATTGCTCGTGATATGAAGTCACTTCTGGGGAAGTTCAATAGAAATGAGATGCCAGGGAGGGAATGGCTTGTAACTGTAAATATTTTTGTCCTAGAGGAGCCCTGCCCAGTCTGACTGCTGCCCAGTGCTGCTCCCTGACTGCACGCTCTCTTGGTGAGCCTCTGTCCTGCTGGCCGTGCCTTTTCTGTCCCCGTCCCCGTGCCGCTCCGTGCCCGTCTTTACCCTCCCGAGCACGTGGCGTGGTCGATTCCTGTCTCCCGGTCCTGGTTTCCCTTTTTGTCTCTGTGTCCCTGCGTCCTTGCTGTGTGTTTGGGACTCCGTCTTTTTGTCTGTCCTTCTCCGTGCCTCACTCGTGTTCCCGTTCTGTTCCCTGTGGCTCTGTGGTGCTCCCCGTGCCATTGTTTCCCCCGGGATCCTTGTGTCCCCTTCGCTGCCCCTGTTCTTTTTTAATCCCTCTCTCGTGCTGCCCATCTAGCATCCCTTTTTTGTGGTTTTGTTTTCTATTTTTTTTTCCTCCATTTCATCCTGCACCCCGATCTTCATTTTCTTTCCTGTGTCCTCTCTGCTGCCACTCTCTGCCTCGTGTCCTCTGTGTCTGCGGGGCTGGGGAGGAACTTTAGCCCTCCTGGGGGCTGCCCCCCACCCCTTTCCTTGTGCCAGCAGGGTCCCTTTTTGGGGGCATGGACCCGTGGGAAGGGTTCCCATCAAGGGCCGTGCTGCCGTCCAGGGCAGCTGGAGCGGTTCTGTGCCTTCATTTTGGGGGTGAGGAAAGAAGGCTGAGGGGGGGACGGGGTGGAGACTCGGGGGGCTCCGATGTGTTTCGGGGCAGCCCGAGGTCCCCGGCAGAGGGAGCCACGCTGCGGGGCAGGAGCAGGGGAGTGGGGAATGGGGGGGGCCGTGCTGGGTGCCCTCCCCCAGAGGGACCCACGGGTGCCAGGACATTCCCAGGGAGGGGTGGCCGTAGAATACATGAAAAATTTTTGTTTGTTTTCATTTCGTTAGAGGAAGGCTTTCTTTAGTTTTGGCTGGGGTTTATTTTGGTGCATTCATTCAGGGGGATTTCCTGAAGGGATGGATCTCGTTGTTTCATCCCCCCCCCACCCCATCCCTTGTCTGTCTGTCTGTCTGTCTGTCTGTCTGTCTGCCCGTCCCCAAAGGGCCGCAGCCCCGGGCTGAGCTCGGCGGCAGTGCTGCCGCCTTGTGGGCACAGCGCGGTACTGCAGCCGTCGCCTGTCTCGGATGCAGCCCCACAGCGAGCAGTCCGTCCGGAGCAGAAGTGTGAAAGCTGGGATCCTTTGACTTCTGCAGGGGACTTCATTTTCTTTTTCCTCTTCTTCTCTTCCAGGACCGGAGAAATGGTTCCACTCCTCCCATCTTTGCCAAAAGCTGTGGTGTTTGAGGAGCCAGAGCCAAGGTGCCTTCAGCACCAGGGCTCTGCACTGGGGGGCTCCCGGTCCTGACCGCGCAGGGTTCCCCTTTTCCTCCCCGCTGGGATGAAGTGTCTATGGAATCTGGGATCTGGGTGAAACTGCGGCTCTGCTGGTATCCAGGGACGTGAGGTTCCGGGGGACTGCGTTTCCCCGTGGCTTTCCAGGTCGGCAGCAGCCGGAGGAAATGGGGTGCCAGAGCCGTGCCCCATCAGGCCGTGTTTGCCTCTGAGGAACAGAGAGTCCGGGCTGAGGTGAGATTGCCGGGAGTGCTTGGATGGATGAGCCGTGCGGGGAACGGGGAGCTCGGAATCGCAGCTGCTGCTGGATCCATGGCCTTAGGTCTGCTCCGTCTGTGTCTGTGCCAAGTGGGATTTGTGCTGGGGAGAGAGGTGCTGTGGGGAGCCAGAGGTGGAGTAAATCCTCTGTGGGGATGGGCAGCGAAGGACTGAGTAGCAGGGGAAGGAGAGGATTTCTAAAGGATACGACTGTTTCTGCCAAGAGCGGGGTGGAGCAGCGATGGGGGTGGTTGGGTTTGGCCTGGGCTCTGTTATTCTTGGTGCCATTTTAAAATTCTGTCGTGTGATTTACTGTGCGGGAGCTTTCGAACGAGAGCTGACAGAAATGTAGGTTAAGCCTTGGAAGTTGGGTCCATTGACTGCAGCAGCTCGCCGAGGCTGGAGGACTGGGGTGATGGCTGCTCCCAGGAAAGGTCACTTATTTATTGATACTGTGTCACATTTCCCTCAGCCCGGAATGGCTGTGAGTTTGTGCTCTTCTCAGTGGGGGATTGGAGAAGGTTTTGGCTGTAATTAGAAGTGGGAGAAAAATCCTGCTAAATAAAAGTGTCTCACCTCTGTCCCCCTAAGTTATCCCAGTTTGTCCCAGCTTGGAGCTGCGCAGAAGTCAGGCAGGGGAAATGACCTCAGGGATACAGCTGTCAGTTCCGAGGCAGAGAGAGAAGATGTAGCAGCCAAGGGCAGGGGAGGGGAAAGGTTTCAGAAAGCATTTCTGTGGTGTAATGAATGCCAATTTCTGCTTGCCCAGGGAGAAGAGGACGAACTCCCAGCCATTCAGGCCTGACAGTCCCCTGCAGCGAGGGCATACACTGGAAGAGTTCAGGTCGAAGACAAGGCTGAGGGAAAATCCAGGGGTATTTATAAGGGATGATGAGAGGTGGGTCCAGGGTGAGAATCCAGTGGGTAAAGGGAAAAGTGGTGCCAGGGAGGAGTAATACAGGGCAGGGGCCGATAAGGTAGGATGGGTGGAACAGTGCAGTGAACATAAACCAGTGGGGGGGGGGGTACAGGGATACAAGAACTTTCCAGAGCTGGGAGGAGACAAGGGATGACATAACTGGGAATAGAGGCAACCAATGGAAATGAGGGTTATAAAGCTTTACCTTAAAGCTTTGCCATAAAGAATTTTAAAACCTTTGACAACCTTCTTAGGAGCTATTCTAACTTAAACAAATGCCCTCCAAGGTCTGGGGCCATGGGCCAACTCCTCACCCAAAACACTGGTCTGGCTTGGCATGTCAGTCAGTCCGATTCCTACACTGGGCCTCTGCATGATATTCGCCCAGAAGCTGCCTTTCAAGGACTGAGTGGAACAAAAAGTATAAAAGAAATGTCATTCCCAGAGGGAAAACAGTTTCATTTCTCTTGTGTCTGCTTTTTTTTTTTTTTTTTTACAGTTACCTCAAAATTCCCGGATCCAGAACAGCTACTCTGAGTTTTGGTAGAGATTCCAAAGCAGGATACAGTAGGTTTCAAAGTACACCTTGGAAAATCAATCGTTTGTCTGCAGCATGCAGCATGTAGGTGTGATGTCTGTAACTGGTCTTAGTTGATGCAGAGGTACTTGGAAAAAAACGTTTAATCTTTCATCTCTCCCCACCTGCGTTCTTCCTAAGTGTACTTTTTATTCAGCAGGACTCGGATGAGAGAGAGAGAGAGGGAGAGAGAGAGGAACTCT